>NW_020455204.1:13260113-13273746 GCF_003342845.1 Nothoprocta perdicaria | reverse complement strand
GGGGCTGCCGCTGCTGCGTGGGCCCGGGCGCAGCGCGGGGAGCCGCTGGGCGCAGCGCGGGGCCCTGCGCGTGCCGCGCTACCGGCGGGAGCCCGTGCGGTGGGTGCAGAAACGCCGAGCCCTCAGGGTGCTCTGAGAATCACATTTTTAAAAACTGTTTCAATGCATAACTGTTAATATTTGGGGGCGGGGGGCGTATTGTTTTTAAAATGTTGGGGAGATTTGTGCCTTTCTCGCCAGTACATTTTAATGTCACTGCATAACTGCCCTTTTTTTTTTTTTTTTTTTTTTTTTGGCATTACAAAAATTTTACAAGAATACTTTCATCTGCATTGCATATCAAATTTTGCTCTGAATGCTGATGTGAGGTGAAGAGAATGAATTGATTAAGCTGAAGATAATTTTGGTTTATATCTAGTAATTCATTAAAGAATATATTTTTTGAAAATACGCTATATATTTCTTTAAACATTGAAGGCCTGTGATAAATCTTTCTTTTATTCCCCTCCCTAAAGCATGCTTTCATCAGAAGGCACCGACTATTTGAGTCAGTGCCTTGGACCTACTTCACAAGTAGTAGCCAAGCCACAGGATAAGGATTCTTAATTCCTAATTATATTTAGAAACAAGTTGAAACATTAGACCTCTTACACACCCATGATGCCATGTATATTTGAAGAAAGTCTAAAGGCTACAATAAAGTTACTTGGTTTATATACCTAGATACTTATTCTTCTCAGAAAATTGAAAATAATACAAAATAAGCGAAACTTCTTCACGCTAGCACAAAACTGCACAATTTTTATCCAGACAGATCCAAAGAGCCTAATTATTGTTGGTATTGTAGTCTGCATTTGGATGTTTCTCATGCTTCTTTAGCTGCTGTAAGGAAATTTGATTCGAATGTGTGCTTTACCCCAGGCTCTTTTGGTTTTTCCCCAGGCTGTGCTCGCTGACCTGTCAACCCTCAAGGTGGTGCCTCTGCTTCAAATCTTCTTGTTTGCGACCGTCACTTGATCTGCTCCCACTCCTCAGACACCACGCTTCCCCTCTCGCGTTAGAAACTCATATCCAGCCGTGCGGGGTCTGCGTAAAGCCCAACCTAAGCTGTGTCTATAGTGCTCGTTTAGAAATCATGACCTTAATGCCGTTTTCTAGCTGAGAGCGGTAACTTTGCACCCCGGTTTGTGCACTGCATGCTGCTGAATTTCACCATGAGAGCAGTGGTTGGGACTTGTGCAAGAAGAACGGTTACCTGCGCAAAAGAGCAATGTGAATCAGTGTCTGACTGCATGTGATATTGGATGAAACAAAGGTAACGTAACTCTTGATCTGAGTGTTTGACTCTTGAGTGTCTGCTAATACCAGATTTGTAAAAACTCTCTTTTCCCACAAAGTTACTTTTGTAAACTTATGTTGTAGAGGATATCATCTCAAGTTGAATAAAGTGAGAAAATAAGGACACCTTAATTTACAAGATTTTTTCCTCACTTCTTAAAGAAAGATTTGAGACTGTTCTCCTGTCTCAATCTTACTCTTCTCGCTGAAGTTTTCCCCTTGTTCCTTCAGTTACTTCTATTTATTCTTTTTATGTAATCCTGTAGTAAATGCAATTAAATGCAATAATGTAATGTAAAGTGTTCTTGTAATGTAATGTAATGTAATGTAAAGTGGGATGTTCCCGTTGTCCAAGAGATGCAGCTGGGGGGTTGATCTCCAGAGGGGTGCCCGGTGAAGGCGGCGCCGCGGTGCGAGCGGGGCTGCCCAGGGGCGCTCGGCTGGGCCCCTGGGTCCGGGCTGCAGCCGCCCGGGATGCGGTTCCGGGCCCGGCCTCGTCCCGCCGAGCGACGGATTCTCGCCGTGCCGCCGGGCTCCTCCTCTGCAGCCATCGGGCTGCGCGCTGACCTCTGCCAGCTTCTGTGGTTAGTGCCAACGTGGCAGTTACTAAGCTTGGATTAAGGACGCGTTCTTACCAGAAAAAGCAGTGAAGCCCAAAGAACGTAAGTGATCGTAGCGGCTGCGTTGGCCATGGCACTTTTATCGCCATCTGAGTTACGTATGTGGAGCAGTCATCATTTGTCATACATACAGAATGTGTGACAGCGAAACACGAGCTCTGCCTGGGCTCTAGAGGCGACGCGTGAAAAACGGCCTACGCCACAGCCTCAGGGCGGGCCCTGAGCCTGAGGTCTGGGGTTCTCCTGATCCCTGTCTGGGTAACACAGTAGGAAACCTTGGACAAGATTTTATAGATGTTTTAAAATATAGATTATAGGTGAACTTCCGTAGATATCTTGCAAATTTGTAAAGCTATTTTTAAAAAATGTAAAGTTGTGGACTCAGCATGATGGCTTATGTAAAAGAGCTAAACTACTTGACAAGTATGACCCATTGAGAGAGAATTTTTTAGAAGTTTTATTCTGAACAAAACATAAATCTTTAATATTTGTAAGAAATGTTGTGTTGGCTTAACTAGAGGGTTTTATATGTCTAGTAGCTGTAAAAATACAGCATAGGGCAGCATTTATCCTTCTGGAAAGGATTCACCCAGTTTTGAATACGAGGAATAGAGGCATAGAAAGATTAAGTGATTTGCTAAAGGTTATCAGTTCTTAAAAGAGATAAATCTTCTCTCTCAAATTCCTGCTTTACTCCAGGATGCTCAATTTATGATTTTTAACTGCAAGACTATTTCATCTTCAAAGAGCTACATAATAAAGAGCTACCTACAAAAACTGCTGTATACTGCAGTTTTAGAATGGGAAGATTGTGTACGGACAGGTTGTATCAAATCTGGAAAGGAATTTAATGTTAAACCTGGATTCTGGAACTTCTGAGAGAGATTGTTTTCTCGTTTTGTTGTGTTCTTAGTTTTGCAAATGTATTAAGTAGGCAGAGATAGACTGAATTGCTGTTTGAAGAAGCAGATAACATATATATAAATAAATGGATACTTACATTGATTTCAAGGGCCTCTCGTTCAGAGTTCACAGAGTTGGCCTTCACTGTGAAGGTGCTTTTGTGCCAAATTACTTTTCTTGTTCTGTTTCTTCCCGCCTGAAATGGACATAAATAGACATTTCAGTTCAGGAAACAATTGCTTCCATATTTCTGGATAAAGATCAGTTTTTGCTGTTTACCTTAGTATTCTGGCTACGAGCTGTCAAGGGTGTCTGTACTGTCAAACAGACCATTTAATAGAAATGCAAAAGCAAATAAGCTTTACTAAAAACATACCTACGTTATCTTGTTTCAATACTTCCAAAAATATATTGAAACTTAAATCTTGATGGCCGGGGTAATGGAACAATTGAATAACAAGAACACTCTCTTAATTTTTGCTGTATTTTGGGGGTTGTAATAAAAAATTTTATTTTGAGAAATGTCGAGAACATGGAGACTGGAAAACAGAAATCTCGGTTAAGGGAAAAGACTGGGAAAAGGTGTTGCTTTAAAACAAATTTCTACATATTGCCAGCAATCACCAACAAAAAAAATATGCCCATGCCTCTTTTTTAATATAAATATATAATAAAAAATGAATTTTATAAAATTCTTAGAACAAGAGTGAGGTAATTTCACCACATAGAATTGAAGTATAAAGATTTTAATATGGGAATGTAAATCTGTGCGCTGCATATTAACACTAAAGAGAAGTGGAATTAAAAATAAATAAATTGCAAAAATTTAGGATTTTCAGAGAGGAGGGGGAAGAGCCTTTCTGCATTTTTCAGTCCATGGCTAAACTATTTCTCGGATGCGTTTCAGGGTGTTTTATGTTCGGAAATGGGGGAGGGAGGAGGAGGATGCGAGAGGAGCGGCTGGAGCAGCCCGGCTCTTCCCTCTCCCTCCTTTCCTCCAGGCTTTTCCTGTAGGGCCGGGCTGGCTGCTGGCCCTAGGGCGGCCTGGCTGCCAGTTTCTGTGAAGGGTTTGGGGGAGTAAATCGCAGTAAATAACCCTAGGAAATGAGACATCCACGGGGCGCCGTGCCACTCGCTGCGTGGCGGGTGGGTTTTCCCTGTGCGCTTCATGCTTCACTTCTGCAGCACCGTAATAAAAACACAGATGCAGGGAAGGTGAAGCTTCTGGCCGCTGCCACCTGGAATACATGGTGTTGTTGAGGATTATGACAAAAGCAAACCATGTCTAACAAAGGAGTTTAAACCATTGTACACAGCAAAGCATGCAGCTCTTTTCTGTGGTTTGATCGTTATAACAAAAACTTCCAAAAGGTTGTGTTATATTAAGAGACAAATTGGACTTTGACAGTCATAGACAAAATAATGCTATAACTACACAATGTTTTGGTAGGTATTTATTAGTTCATTTAATTCAACAGTTGTTTGTTCCACGAGTGGTGTGTTCTGTGATTTCTATCTGAAATGTTCAGTTCTGCGCTCCATGAGTCTGAGTATAAACAGCAGAGCAGTACAAATACATGCTGAGAAAAAAGCAATAACTTTTAATTTCTATTTGTTCAGAATTATTATCTAAATTTTTTTGATTGTATCTCTAGTGTCACAAGATTTTCCCTTTCCCACTTTTATTTTTCTAGTGCTTCTGGGTTACAATAACAGAGGCCCTGCTTTGAAGCCTGATTCTGCTTCGTTAACGTTGACGAGGGCCCCGACCGTGGAAACCTGGCGTGCTTACAGCCTGGGAAGGACGTTCCGGTTGCTTCCGGCGTTCGTTAGTGGTGCAGAAGTTTCCTTCATAGTTTCCAATGTAAAGACAGATTTAGATGTTTAATTTTAGTTTATGATACATTTGAGATACCCTGACCATCACGTCCTGCTATGGCAAGCTGCTGAAGACGAGTGATTAACTGATACGTATGGTGAAGTGCATTATTGGCTTGAGTAGGTTGCTGGGTTTCATACCCACCACCTATAAGGTACAGGCAGAAGAGCCCTTATCTCGCTACCCCAAATCACACGCTGCCCACTGTGGGGAAAGGGATTCTCAAAAGAAAGGGCTAATGGAAAAAAGTGCTCTAACCCCGTGGAAAATCTGCAAATAGAAAGGAGCTGTTTGGGGTATTGCAAAGGAGCATGCTTTTGTTTTCCTTCTGGCTTAAGCCTGTGTAACTAGCTCAAGCCAGAGCTTGAGCCTGTCAGCAACTAAATCATCGAAGTATAGAAAAGTGTTTCTGCATTTTCTGTTATTTTTGAATTTAAAAGATGGAGCAAGCAAGCTTTATTAAGTTGAATGATAAAAAAAAAAAAAAAGTTATTTTGATATAGGTAGATAAATTCTGAAAATCAAACTTTTACTTAGGTGGGGTATTTTTTGTGATTTTCTCGTTCCCTCTGCTTTTTCACATTAATCATCATTCTTAGATAGTTTTGTTCAGTTTGCTTTTTCCTCTTGTTGTTGTTGTTAAGTAGAGAGTATTGCTTAAAGCAAAGGCAAACCTTTAAGATAAGGACTTCATTCTTTCCCCGAGAAAGGTGTTCTTTCTAACTTAAAATGAAGAAATCCTGTAAAAACTTCAAAGGGTCCTTGTCATTCCATCCCCACATTAGATGGTGATACAGATAAGTAAGTGGCTGGCTTAAAACTGGCTTAAAGCTGGCTTAAAACAAGTATTACTATTTAGGTAGGTATTTGGTATTTAGACCTGAAAAGCAACTAAATGATGGAAATAGAAGATATTTGCACTTTGCAACAATCCAAGTTAATGAAAATGTAAACAGAGCCTGCCATCGATCTTCCTGAAACAGGAGGAGCTAATCCCTGAGAGGTTCTTGGTAGTCCTGGTGATTTTTAAATTGCTTTTAAAACAATTTAAAACTGGAGAAATTCTGTGGAGAAAGAGTGTACTACATACCAGCTTCTCAATTAAAATCAGAAAATGAAAGGAGTGATATATAGGCTAAGAAAGAAAGAGAAAAAAGACATTTTTCTTAGCCTGGATGGAAATATATATCTTTACTTGGAAGCTGGAAAATCATGTCTGGGAACATGCAGAGCACTTTGGCTTTATCAGAAGTCACACAGAAGAGTTTAAGTGCTAACTTCGAAGTGGGAAATGTTACCCTTGGCTGTATGTAAAACTCGCCCGTTTTGTCGAGGGAGGACCGAGATCCTCCTTTACGCAGAGAGACTTCTCTCCTTTGTTTCACAAATAGCAGATACTTAGGCAAGATCCTAGAGCATAAGGATAAGACAAAATGAAAGTGTTTTCAGCAAACAAAGAGAGATTAATTAAATCTGTACTGAGGGAAAAAAAAAAACCACAAAGATCACCTTACATGATATATACGCTATAAAGTTGTAATGTTAGAAGCTTTGCATTGTTTTCTAGTTTGTCAAATCTTTCCTGTCTCTGCAGATGATGAAATTCTCCCTCCATGGCTTTTTTTTTTTTTTTTTTAAGTAACCTTCTATAAAAAATAATATTTATGAGATTTATGGTCCATCTTTGGCTATTCAGATGCATTTTTTTTTTGTCATTGAATAGAAGAGTGTTTATAAATACATATTTGTATTTTCCTAGGCCAGAAGTAAGAACTATAATTCCAACAATTACTCTAGTTATATTTTCAACTCCAGGTTAGTATTCTTACAGCTGTGGTATTCCAAACATTTTTATAAAAATCTCAGTTCAGGTTTGCATTTTTACAAAGGAAAAGATGATCCTTCCTAGCAGCATAAAGATGTATACAATGTAAAATGTTACTGAATAAATAACCTTTCACAGATCTAGATGTTTTGTTCACAAGCTCCACGCAGTTCAGTGAAGAAGCTCAGCTACATAGGCCTTGATTTTGTGTCCTGTTTTGGTAGATTATACTGCAGGTCTCTCAGCAGATGGGATGCAACCCGGCTGAAATTAGTATGTTCTCCCCACAGACTTTAGTCTCCTTGTCAATGCTCTCCAGGCTGAATTTTTTCCCCTTTGCAGAAGGGGCCAGGGCAAGGTTATTGAACAGGAAACGGAGAGTGAAATTCTCCTTGGGATTGCAGTCCAGGCACCTGAAAAGGCTGCTGACAGTGCTCAGGGAAACGCTGGCTGCAAACAGCTCCAGGCTGCGAGCTCTGCCTGTCCCGGGAGCCAGGCAGGGCGGCTCTGGGACAGCAGCATCCCTTAAAGACTCGGCGCTGTGTTAGAATTTCAGTCAGGATTCACGTTAGACAGTTGAGCTTCTCATCCACAATACTTTTTCTTTAAACTATTTATTAGTTTCCTTATTTAAGTGTGAGTTTGCGGGTTATTTGCTGGGTCTAAAAGGGGGGGCTGTTAGAGTTTAGGGACACCTCATGTTATGCTCTGATTTGCTGCCTGAGCCTGGAGACACCAGGTGGGTGCCCTGCTTTGAGGAGCAGCCCCGCAGGCGCAGGGCAGCGTTTGCTGCAGTCTCTCTGCAGCGCTCTGCAGGGTTACTCTGCAGTAACTCGTAACAAGTGCCACAAAAACATCAACTCCTCTTAATTCAGGAGGCACTGGCAGCCCAGGTTTGGATCTGGGGCTAGATTTCTCCATTTTGTTTTCCTTTTTGAGACTATAGAGACATCAGGACCCTGCAGAAGGTATCAGTCCTGATTCGGGGAGTTTCCAGTGATTGCAGACCCCAAAGCAGTGAAGATGCCCGGTGTCAGCACAGCCAGTTCCCATGGGACTGGATCTTTGATGCCAGATCCTTTTTTGAGTCTGTAGTCTTTCTAGCTGGGTTCTGAGGTGAACATGCTCTGTGAAAATGCCCGGAGCCGCGAGGCCAGGCGCAGAGCAGGGGCGCGCGTCCCTTTCCCGCCGGGTGCGGTGCCAGGCAGCGAGACGCGCGACACGGCCCCGTTGGCAGGGGGCTGGGTCCCCAGGCCGGCTCTGCCCCTGCTGGAAACTGCCCGCGTGTGTGAAGCGCTCCCGCCTAACAGGCTCCAATGGATATTCAAAGGAAACAACACGTGTGATCTCCTTGGTCAGCGTTCACAGCTCGAAAGGGTGCGCAGACACCTCTGGATAACGGGAATGGCCTCCTCACTTCCTCAGCAGGAGGTGCTGTGTAGTGCCTGAACTGACAGTGCCAGTGGTTTAACTTGATGAATGTTGCACTGCCCAACTGAAGAGATCTCAGAGTCCCTTAAAAAATTTAAAAATAGCTACATTGAAGTGGGTTCTTCCTGTACACAGGACACTGTACAGGAGTATCAGAGCTTTGCCACTGAATGAAGATTTTTTTTGTCCCTCCCCTAACCAACAGTCCCCACTTACCCCCTGAGGGCAGGTAAGGGAATAAAAAGGAATCCAAACCCAAGGAAACCCATGAAGCCTGTGCAACTAGAGCGCTCAAACAGGCTTAGCACAGTGCACAGCCCTCCAAAAACACCTGCATTTGGTGAGCAGATATTAGAACCTGTAATGGGTGCAGGAATGAAAACAAACTGAAGTTGTAAGTAACGGCGATTTTAGTAATGGGGATTTTTTGCGCTCTCTCTCTCTTTTTTCTTTTTTTTTTTTTTTTTTTGGCTTGTCCTTATTAATATAGCTGTTTGCTGGAAGTCATAAAACCAAATGACCGAAGTTGTACTTAAAAGCAGGAAGACCGTTTGTTCCCATCGTCTTGCTGCTGAGGAATTGGTATCCTGCTCTTCCCATTTTACTTAATTGAAAGCATAAAAGACAAGAGGGATGACAGAAAGAGACAAGAGGGATGGTATTTGATATCCTCTGCATGGGTAATGTCAGCAGTGTCCACACCTCTGTCACCCTCCTGGGTGTCTCTGCAGTCCTTTTCTGCGCCGCTTTCTGCAGTTTGTTGTGGCTGGCAGCGTGTGCCCGAGTCTCATGGGTCCAGGGGCAGATCCCGTTTACAGGATGTGCTCCAGGTTTCAGCCCTTCCAGGACACACTGCTTGTGCTGGCCTCAAAGCAGCCTTTTCAGTTTGCCACAGACCAACCGAGCAGGATTGCATGTACACAGGACACAAACTGCACGGCCTCCAGGCATCCTATTACCATCTCCGAGGCACCGATCATGGGACTATAATCTCCTACTGACCCGGGCTCTGGCCTCTCCCTCCACAATTGCTTCTCCAACTTTGTAATCACCTACTAAAACTACCAGAATCATATCTGAAGTAGAAGAGTCTCTTCCTTCTTGCTTTCTCACAGGGAAAAAAAATACTCCTTGGTCTCAACCCAATTGTTTATTTAAAGAGCGAAATGATTTCCGTCATTTAATCAACCTGCCAACGTTTTTCTCAGACGCTGTGCTCATTCAGGTGAAGAACAACTTGTGTTAGGAGTTAACTGGGCCGTGGCTGCTCACCTGGGCAGAATTTCATATCATTTTACAGTCACTGAGTAGTTTGCAAGTGATTCCTCAGACACCCCTATCAACAAGAAGGGGCACTCTCTGCCGGGGACCTCCTGCTCCAAGTGAGTAGCAACTTCGTTTCTCCCCATGAAGGCCTACACAAACACATCTACGTGGCCGAAGAATCTGGTATTGGTAAGTATTAAGGTGCTTTTCCTCACAATTGATCACCATGCTTGGTACAAAATAATTTAGTGCCTCTGACCATGACTTTTCCTTGCACTTTTTCCTTGTTTGCTGCCTGGCAGGAACGGCCAGGACCCGGAATCAGCAGTCACAGAGTCCTGCCTGATTCTGCTCTAGGCAATGGTAGATGAGGAGATTTACTGAAATTCAGAGGTGAAAGAGAGATTATGTAAATGCTCTTTTTTTTTTTTTTTTTTTCCCCAGTGATAATAGGAGTTATCTGTACTCTCCCCTGAGATGGCCTTTTTTTAATGAGTCATCTCCATGGCTACCACTTCTGCATTGGAGTGGGTTGAATTCTTACATTACTTGAAAAAAAAAAGGAAGATGAAAAATAGCAAACAAGTTGCTTGCAGTGCATTGGCTGGTTATGTAAGGCTGCCGTTCGCTGAACGGCACCGCACAGCTACAGTGATCGGACTTCTCAAATAAAAAGCCTGAACCACAGAGAAGCCGATGATGACTGCAGAAGATGCAAAGTTGTCACAACCGAGGCCTTCCTAAAATTGACTAGAATGTCTGGACAGGTTTCTCTTTTGGCAGCTCTCAGAGGCTGGCAGTGAATTTTGGCAGCAAAGTCACAGTGCTCAGAGCGGCTCAGATGAGGAGAGGGCCTCAGCCGTCAGGCCCCATCTTCACCCCTGCTCCTTGCAGTTTTCAGCAGACCCTTGATCACCCTGCTCTGTAATATATTAATTTCCACAGCTGCTTTTGTGCTGCTCTTGAAAGCCCTTCCAGGAGTCGGCATATGTGACAACGATGGCTCTGTTGCAATTTAACTGACGTGCCAAATAGCTGTCCTACCGCTCCGCTGCACTAGCGGGCTGGTGTCCTGGCGAGCTGTTTGGCTCCAATTGCAGATTCCAGAAATGTGGAAAAGTGCTGCCTCATTGGTGTCAGTCATTCATTCTGCCATTGTTTTCCTCCTGATTTGATATCTCCAGATGCGACCCTGGGTATCATGTAAACAGAGTCTTTGTTTGTTTCTTAAATAAACAAACATCAACTGCAACCCATCCAACCAACGTCTTCTAGTGGGAATGGCACCTTTCCCCCTTTATGGGATTCCCAAATTGGATGAAGTGAAGGCAAAGCTTCCATAATAGAAAGAGGAATAGCTGCAAAGAATAACTGCAATGTTTGTGTAACATCCTGTGTTTTCAGGCTTAGTATTAAGTCTGAAACAGTAGTATTAACTACTGTTAATACTGTGATTAAAATTTTGAAGATAAGGATAAGAAATCTAGAAGTCTTTTCTGTGGCTCCCGCATTTCTTTCTTTGCAATCTGATTTGTTTTCGCTTTCTCATCTGTTAGGATCAGCTTCTTTCTGTACCTGGTTAATTCTTTCTTCCTTTTGAGCCTTCAGACATACTTGGAGCTTCCTGCCCTCTCATCTTGTAGCTTGGAGAGATTGTAAATAGTAGAAAAATACTATTTGTTTTTGTTGTTCCTTCATATTGCAGTTGAAACCTGATTCCAGAGCCCCTCAGTACTGGCCGAGTCTATGCATTGTAAGGAACTGCAGGTATTAAAAAACACAAAAGATTATTTCTTATCCCATTTTCTATTTAAACAAATGTGTGCAAGGAAGCACACATAAAAGTGGATAAAAATTACGCTAATGGAAACGGCAGTTCACATCATGCCAATAGACACTGTGCCCTCATGTCCTCCTCACATCACCCGAGCCCTTCTTAGGTTGACCAGCCGCTTCGGCACCGGTCGGACGTGCCTTTTGTGCTCTCTTGTGACAGGGGATCCCGATCTCCATCCCCACCACCGGTGGTCACTCGCAGGCGGTCAGTGCTCACTCTCTGTGCCCAGGAGGGGTAATCTGGTGCCATGAGCAGCTCCCGGCGCCTCCAAACCCAGACAGGCCCATTGGCGCCCCATTCGCGCCCCATCTGCACCGATTTGGGCCTATTCAGAGTCCCTGCACCTGGAGGGGCCGCAATGGAAGTTGTTATCGGTACAAACGCCCTGGCCCCGGGGTCCGAGCATCTGCGGCCGGCCGCAAGGACGTGACCTGGTGCCAAGGACACGGAGCAGGCTGAGGTACCCGGAGCCGCCTTTGCCTTGGCCTTGGCCTTTACGGCAAACCCAGCCCTCACACAGCCTGGACCTCCCTGTGCAGTGGCAAAATTCGGAGGGGGACAGTGAGGAAGGTTGAGTTAAGGAACGTGTACGTAAATTCGATGTATACCAGTCCAGAGGGCTGGAGAGGAGGTGCGTGTGAAGGTGCTGAGGAAACCTGATGTCCTGGTGCTGATTCCGATCATCTCTGGAAGACTGTGGCAACCAGAGAAGACCTCCCGTGACTGGAAAAAGGCAAATACCACATCCATCAGTAAAACAAGGTCCAGAGAACAACAGGCCAGCCGGCCTTGCCTCTCTCTGAAGGCCATCATGGAACTGGACTTTCTGGAAGTCATTCCCAGGTCCAGGACAGAGTGGTGATTTGGAAAAGGCAGCACAGATTTACTAAAAGATTTTCCTTCTGTGATGCTGGGCTCTACTAGGTTTCAAAATCAATGGTTTACCTTGATTTTGGTAAGGTTTGTCAAGTGGTGTCCATAGCATCTCCCTAGTCCACTAATAGTCCAAAGGGACTAGATGAGTGGAGCCCCCCATCCCATGTCCACGAAAGAAAGAAAGAAAAAAAGGAAAAATAAAAAGGTTCAGAAGTTCTCAAAGAAGATTTAAACCAGCGTTGGAAGAGCCCTAAATACTCCTGCATTTTACCTTGATTTGCTCTATGAGCACCCTCCTAGCATTCCTAAATGTCTTGTAACTACGAACTGCAAAGCTGCTCGCTCCATAAGCAAGCGCTGGGCAGCTCTTTCCTTCTGAGCAGGCTCGTTGTTTGGAAGCGCACATGCTTCCCATGTTTCAGGAAACCTTCCGAGCAGGGAGGCTGGACTACATGGCCCCTTCCAACCTCACCCGTTCTCAAATTCTGGGGAAAAACAAACAAACAAACAGCGGAAGTGCTCCAAGAGCCAGCGGGAGGTAGTTATTTATGAGGGGCGTTCCCCAGCGTTGGCACCAGGTAAGCGCCCTGGCACCAGTGCAGGAAAGGGGCCAGCTGGATGGGAAGCGGGAGCTGCCAGTCCTGCTGGAGCGGCAGGTGTGTCCATGGGCACATCCCATCCCAAAACAGCTCCCGTTCCCCCAGGGAACTTGCCTCTTTTGGGTACCCCTAATAGATACTTATCTCCTCGTGTGTTAAAATGAACAAATTAATTAAACTAGCAGCTGGTTTCTTTGTTTCCATGGGGGGAGTTTCCTTTGCTCCGGCTCCCCTCCCTGAAGTTAAACACACGTTTAACTGGTGCAGGACACGCAGCCCTTGGGCTTCCCCGCTGCCTTTGAGCAAAGGTCTACTCGGGCGCGGGGCTTGCGAGGGACCTTGTGTCCAGCAGCGGACAGGCCGAGGCTGTGCACAGGCCGACAGGACTCATTGGCTCTGCACGGAGATTGCCCAAATCACCATGTCCCGCCTAATGGCTTCAGAGGTTGCTCATGGGATGAGCAGACACTTCAGCTGTGATGCAGTGGGCAAGGTAGCTGTGGCCTTGAGGAGATGATTTCCTGCTGCATTTAAGAGTGGTATATTTATTTCAGAAATGACAATGTTTTCAGCATGATCAGATCAGTGATTAACTTTTTTTTTCCCCTACTTCAGGGTAGGCTAAATGTGCCAAACTGAATCTTCCTGCATGCAAATCTCCCTCTCAGCGAACTCTGCAGGTGGGGAGGTGCCTCTCCGGGGCGCTGCTCCCCGGCCCTCACTCAGGCGCCGCTCCCGAGCCCAACGGCCGCTCCCGCCCGTCCCTTCCCCACAGCGGCCGCGTCACGCGTGACGTCACGCTACGTCACAGCGCGCGGGAAACCCGCGCCAACATCCGCAGGGGCCGCGCGCCCCGCCCCTTTTCCTCCTCCCCTCCCCCCAAACCTGCGCAGGCTCCGCCCCGCTGACGTGTGCGCGGTGACGTGTCGCGCTGGCGGCCCCGGAAGCGGCGGCGCGGGGCTGGCGCCGAGGCGGGGGCGCGCGGGCGGTAGCGGCGCGCGGAGTGGCGGCCGCTTCCCTCCCTCCCTCCCTGCCTCCCTCCGTCCGTCCGGCGCTGCC
>NW_020455204.1:12985968-13259226 GCF_003342845.1 Nothoprocta perdicaria | reverse complement strand
GGCGGCGGGGTCCCGGCGGCGGGGTCCCGGCGGCGGGGTCCCGGCG
This sequence comes from Nothoprocta perdicaria, assembly GCF_003342845.1. Taxonomy (NCBI): domain Eukaryota; kingdom Metazoa; phylum Chordata; class Aves; order Tinamiformes; family Tinamidae; genus Nothoprocta; species Nothoprocta perdicaria. Next base: position 13,259,180 of record NW_020455204.1, on the reverse strand, counting down.
GCGGGCGCGCCCGCAGCGGGAGCCGCGCGGACACCCGGCTCGGGAGGCAGCGGCGCTCCCGCTGGCGCCGCAAGCGCGGCTCTGGAGAAGCTGCCTTCGTTTATCCCGTGTTTTTGCCAGATGCGGCTAACCCGGCGGCAGGCGGCACCGCGCGGGTCGGGCGCACAGCAGCAGCCCCGCGCGTAGCGTTTTGTGCGTTACCAACGCGAAATCTCAGCTTGTGTGGGAATGTCAGGGTCTTTCCCGTGCTGTACGAGCTGTTCCATGACCGTGGCGAGGGGCTCCTTGGTCACCCCCATCCTGCGAGCGTGCGTCTTGTGAAAGAACAGGTTTATTCAGTAAATTTAGTGTCTTAGGGCTGCGTTTCTCTTCAGTATTTTCCACCCTGAACTGTTGTTTATGTTTAAGAGACATCTTGGAATCGCTCCTCATCTTCAGGAGGTTTTGAGCCACGTACATGCGCCTGATAAAACACAGCTTTGGGTCTGTCTTCAGCTGGTGCTAGCTAACCCAGCGTAGTCTGAGTGACTGCGTGCCAGAAAAGCTCTTGCAACTTGAAAGGAAAATATAGGACCCGTTCAGGGGATGATTTTAGTCATGTTTCCAGCGTTTTTTCCTTAAAATATATTGCTTGCTGAGGTGGCATCCAGCTAGGGTGGCTTTACATCACTGGGCTGGAGAAAAGCAGCTGTTTTACTCCGTGCACTTTTGTGCCTAGTCTTGAGTGTCAATCAAGCGACAGAGGAGAGCAGCAATAGGGACTGAAAGGCTCAGAAAAAAATGGGAAAAGGTGATGGGAAAAGGCTGAAGGCTGCGTGTGTGGGGGGCCTGTGTTCCTAAACATGTGCAAGTTCGTAAAAGGATATCACTAAAATAAACTTTTTTTTTAAATTCTCTGTGGTTAAGAGGAAATAACTTATATTGCAGTGCAGGAAATCTAGGTTAAATATTAACTGGGAAGTTTTTACCTATAAGATTGAAGTTTTAGAGGCGATTAAACAAATTCCTGTGATTGGAAGTTTTGCGGGTTAGCGAGGCTGGTGAAAGTAACTTAGAGAGCCCCTGGTTTTGCTCTTGCCGTGTTCCAGCAGGTGCTCGGGGCTTGCTTGTTTGCTTGTTAGATGGTGGCTACTGCTGTCTTCTTGTGTACACCCATGTAATGGCACTTCTAAAATGCCAGCGGTATATCTAACATTGTACAGTGCTGAAGGCATTTCGTCATGATGATGAAAATCAGATTAACAAAACTGTTTCCACCAAAGCATATGGCAAAGCTGTTTATTATCATTATTATTTTTCTTTCATTCTGTGTCTGTGCTTGCTCACTGCTTTCTTTGGTAGAAAGTTTTAAGAAATCTTCTTTTCCAAGCCCTCACAAGGCGCCTTCACGTTCAGTTTGGTCATTGACTCTTAAATTGCTCCGTAATTGCCTTCTTGTTTGAACATCTAAGTTAGCTAGACCGTTCGAGGGGTAGCACCAGAATGTAACCTTTTTCTGGAAGTTATTAGAGAATTTATACAGAGCGGAAATTCTCCAGTGAATTTCCACTCTGGAATTTCTTCATCTCACCGCTCAGTGTTGTGAGTGTGACTTGGAAGTACAGGGCTGGAGCAGGCAGAATTTCTAGTAAACTGTTCTTTTAGCTGCAACTTCTCAGCTGGTTTAAGGCTCTCGTGTCGGTGGCTGCAGGAGGGTTTTCCTCCCCGGGAGCTGATCCGCAGCGCGGATCCTGGTGCTCATCCCAGCTCATCCTGGCCCTTGGGCTGGGTGGAGTGAGTTCCTGCTTCGCACCCTTTCAGTCCCTGGTGTCCGCAAGCCCTGCTGGTTGCCTGAACTCATGGGGAAGGAAGGTGTCAGGAAGCGTGTCAGGAAGCGGGCGGCGGAGAAGCCTGTGGATTCCTCATCGGGCTCTTGCAAGAATCGCTTCAACCAGCAGCAGCTGAAGGAGCAGGGTGGGACTGGCCAGTGGGGTTAGAAGTGGGAGAAGGGGTGTCTGACCCTGGGATGGCAAGGTCCTCAGCTGTCCCAAACACCATGTCCCTGGAGGATCTTGGAAGCTGCTGCAGTATCAGGGGTTGGCATTTTGGGTGAGCGTGTGTGTTGTTTTTGGTTTTAAGCTAGAGTAATTCATTTTAAGGTCGCTGTTTGTGTGTGAGGCTTTGTGTATGCTGGAGTTGCCCAGAGCGTGCAGTGATCCTGCATGAGTATTTTTACCAGCACGGGTTGTAAAAGGTTGTGAGCTTTCTGTCACTGCTCTAACAAACTGATTTTTAAGGTTAGTAACTTCTTCAGTGTCAAAAGCTCCAAGTTCGTTTTGTTCTGTTATTTTCATTGGTAGGTCTGCAGTGGAGGATTTTATGACCTAGTCTTGCTATTTCTCTTGGGCTGACAGAAATCAGAGGCCTTCTGTCATGTAGTTCAAGAATGCCTCCGTGCAGAGTCATCAGCTCCTGCAATCTGGTTATTCGTTTCTCCTCTGTTCTCAGTTTCCTCAGATTTTATTTCTGAGTATGTGCTGTACTTTTGTTGATGAAGAGCAGGAAAGGTCCAACAAAGAAGCCTTGTGCAGCCGGGCTTTGGGCGCTCGATTGCTCAATCAGCAGCTGGTGGGTTGGCGTAACTGCCAGGTATGGGCAGAGCTGCAGTTGCCTCCATCAGGCAAAAACCTCCTGGAGGTTTTTGAAACGGAGATAAAATCAACAGCCAACCGGAAGGTTAGTCCTTTGCAGCTAGGGTTGATTCCTCACCAGTGGCACTGGAATCCCACTTGGAGATAACATTCCAAGAACTCATAATTTCCTTTGCCTGTAGTTGAGTGTTTCTACCTTGCAGGCTTTCAGGTGTTTTCATTGTAACTTTTAAGCGCCCTACATGTTCTTTGGTTCTGTGAACTCTTTTTCTTGTCCATTAGCTTCATTCTCCTGAAGACTTCTCTGGTCCCGCTGTTGCAAATTTACTTGGCTGCGGTCTCCCCTCTCTGTGCTCATCCCAGTCTGAAGTAGACCCTCTCTTAAAACCCTTTGATATCACACTACCCAGACATTCACTGGCTTAATGCCATCTCTCCATCCACAGGTTCCTGTGTTTTCCTTCAGCTCTCTGAAGGAATCTCTAGCGGGGGACCTCCCACCAGGCCCCAATGAGCTTCCCTGTGAAGATGCTACCACTGTGAAAAACATGTGAAATGTGTTTTGCTGGTTTCCCCTTTTTTCCTTCAAATTTGTTTAAACAATTTGTTGGCCTTTTAATTGATCATAACTTGTGTGTTGTGATTGATGTGCTCTCTGTATTTCATATTTATGTTCTCCATCAGTGCTAAGAAAGAGGAGCATATTGAAAAAGTCATTGGTGCTAGGCTGTTAGATCCTATCTGTCAAAGTAGCTTTTCAAAATACAGGAATTTGGGATGTTTGTCTTGACCACGTATGGTATGTGTTAAGAGGAAATAATCACTATGTATGTTGTCCTAAAATAAGCGTGTATACATTTTCCAAAGGTGAATTTCAAGTTATTACATAAGCTGCTGCTGTTTTTTCTTTTAGATGTATTACTAAGTCTCTCACGTTACTATGGAAACTATCTTTGCATATCTGAAAGGGGGAGTGGGTGAATAAAGTGAAGATGCATAGTTATAATGTTGAAGTGCCAGAGATGCCACATGATTTCGTATTATAAAAAATGAGTTTGACTTCTGTAAAAACTGCAAACTTAACTGAGAAGAATCACATATTTCTTTCTGTATTTTTTTTTTCTTCTGGACCTTGCTCCTTTTCCTTCAAATCCCAGAAGCGTGGCATTTTTCAGAGGCCTATTAAAGGAATTCTTAAATCTGTTTAATGAAAAGTACTCTGGAGTTTTAACTAAAATCTTTATTTGAAATCGAAGATAATGTTCTTGGCAGAACAGTTAAGAATTTGAGTTAACAGAACCCATTAACAGGACTGACTCACTTGAGTCAACAGAATTTGAGCGAACAGTTAAGAACCACTTTTTGTAATCTCATTCTTGTGGTCTTTAGTAAGGAATTTTAAGTATATCAGGAGGATATTTCCTCATACGTAGGCGTTATATCCCTGTAAGTGACTCGTGCTTCTCTGGTGATGGCAGGTGTGGAGGGAAGGGGGATCCGTCCCTGCCTATTGCTGCTGTTGCCCAGCGCCCCACACCTCCTGTGCGCTGGGTGCTGCGTGGGGCTGCCCGTGCCCGGTGAAGCCTTTTCAGCTTCTGCAATGTATAGCTCAGAACTTATAGGAATGCAAACCCAGCCTTGATCTGCTCGCTCTAGGCCAAGCTGTCTGCTTCCTACCCTTTTCTTTGCCACCACTTAAGGTTTAGGAACTGTCAGGGGCCAAGCCCTTGGACTGTTTCCAGTAAGAACTTTAATTCCTGATTTTGTGTATAGCGTGTTTCTGCAGTTAACTGCTTGAAATACTTTCTGCTAATCACTTGGCCTCCAAAACTAGGGTGGACATTGAACAGTAGCGTTTCTGAAAATATTTAAAGCTATGTTTTTAAAAAAGTAAGACATTAAAGCTTTTATCAAGTTAAAAAAATAAGGAACCTGATTTGGACTTCTAGAATGTGAACTTACCCTTTAAACTGGAGATTTTTCCCCCTTGAAGGGGTGGTATGGTGGCTTTGTGGCTCTGGGTTAGTACAGATGACAGGAGCTGGCAGTACGGGACTGCTGAGCACATGTAGTTGTGCCGAACAGGAAGGAATACCTATGATTGAACTACATGAGGAGATGGTGTGAATTGAATTAATAAAAAAAAAAAAAAAAAAAAAAAGAGTTCTTTGCAAGTTAGATGTGCTGTTTAGAAAGGAAACTTTCACACAAACATTATTTTTCTGAAAGGAAACTGTCATGCAAACATTTTCTATTTATATCACATAATTCTGCCAAACTACCATTCAGATTTGTCCTCGGTCGCTCCTGAACATTTCCTGGGGGGAGGTTCCCCCCTGCCCTACGACTGTGGTAGTAATTGTGGTAGCCAGTGATAACTGGCTGGCTCGGGGACTATTTCTTTTTTGACTTCTACTTTACGCTCTCTGTTTATGCACACAAATATCTTCAGTAAGATTTGCTAGGAAATTGTCAATATGGTTTGGGTTCATCTGAAGAAATTCTGTAGCTCTGAGTAAGGGATTTTACTTGAAACAGCAGTGAATTTCTTCTCTTCTGCTGTCATCTACTGTTCAAATAGATGATTTCTCCATTTCTGTGCCTAAACCTAGAACAATTAACAAGAGCACATTTTATATATTTTTTTCTCTCTAACTATAGTGAACTTGGTCGTTAGATTACATATCAAAGCTTTTTTTTTCTCCCCTCCTCCCCCATTTGATTTGCCTCTCAGTATTTTTGGTTACAGAACAAGCAAGAAACACTTTGCTGCTAACAAATAAACAAAACCACCCAAAGCACGTGATGCATGATTTTGAAATACATACTAAACCCGGGCACCCTGAGTAGGAGACTTCCCTCTATGGGACATTTTTTTTTTTAATGGATTGCTACATATAGATAGTTGCAAGATAATATATTCTTCTAATGTTACATATAGGAACTCTACAAGAAACATTATTGGTTTAAGCAGTTGTTTTTGTCCTAGTGCTTCACATGGCTTATTGTTACATAATACCATGCAGCTCAGTACTTATACCACCATGTAGCAAGGTGAAGTCCCTTTCTATTTGCCGTTTTTAGTTGCAAATGCCTTAGCTACCCAGGGAAATGCAAATGTTCTTAACCTTCTCTTTTTCTTTGAAAGTCTTCGTTTTGCTGGTGCTGTTTCAGAGCGTAGAGGTTTCAGTCTCTTTCTTGTTCATATTCTCTGGTTTCTTCTACTAACCCACAGTCGCTGTAGCCATAAGGGTGTCACAGGTAGCTGGGAAGCAGATCCGTTGGAGCAAAGTGTGGGCAAGAGTGAAATGGATTCGGTTGTGGTCACTTCAGTTCACTGCATAAGGACACCTGCAGGAACATAAGTTTTTGCTTGTTTAATGAAATCCCTATTTAAGTGTTTTTTTTTTTTTTTTTTTAACTTGTCCGAGGGTGTTTGTTTTTGATTTTCTGTAGGGTAGTGTTTAAAGCCTTTTAGTCTCAGAAATGTTTATTAACGCAGGATAATAAATACATATGTCCCATTCTGATTCCTCTGTAGATACGCGCCAGCTCGAAAGAGAACCCGCCTGAGCTCCAAGTGCATCCAACTGCCTACTTACTTTTAAATAGCGTGGTTGTAAAGGAATCCAAATCAAACTGGTTTGTTTGCTTTATTAAGTCAACTTCTTTCCTAAGAAATTATACATCTGCAATTCCTGTCTCTTTTTTGGTCACAGAAGCCCTCAGACAATTGTTTTACATTGTTCCAGGACTGTTTATTTGTATTATCCTTTGCACAGTAGTCAGGGTTCATATTTCTCTTGATTCTGGAGAAGAGTAAGAGGTAAAATGCAACTTCCTCATTCCAACAGAATGGAGCTGTATACACAGCCTTGCCTGGGATCAGGCCCACACCGATTGCTCTTTCCTTACAAAAGAGTAATTAAAAAAACACAGATAAAATTATTTTAGTGGGAAGGTACATGATGTATTTTTTCTGTATAGAAATATTTGAAATGAGGCAGATCAGCAGGTGTTTTCCCTTCAAATATTATTTTTGGTTTGGGACAAAAAGAGTAGGATTAGTAATGTGGAAAGAATAAGTGTAAGATGCCTCAAGGAGAATATCGTAAAATTGTTGTATGTACGTTAACATTTATCTGATAAGTTTGTAAGAAGGGTTGTTGTGTGGGTGATTTTAGCCTTGAGTATTGGCAGAGTTCTTGCTAGCAGGGATTCTCTTCGTAAGCTGGGCTTATTGACCCGCTTTTCTTCTATTTATTTCTGCTGGCTTGCAATCTTCTAAATGGTATCTGGAAGGTGAAATTTCTGCCAAAAGTTAGTAAAATTACAATTACTTTTTTTATTTTTAGTTTTGTACGTCCAAAATACTAAAATACTTTGACAGCAGCAAATTAACAAATTAACATTCTTGCAGCAGCCAAAGCCCAAGACAACCATTTGATATCTTGTCCAAATTACAGCTTTTATTCTATAAATGTAAAAGTAGTAGCTGATTAATCAGATGAATAGCCTTTGTTGGAGTTTTAATTATACAAATATTATAGATAAATATTTTAATTCTGATTCCTGTACTGTCATTGTATTTCCTGGTGTATGAGTGTTTTGAGAAGTCTTTACTCTGTTATTTTTATTAGTGGATACCTGGTAGGGAATATATTTTCTTAATGTTTGCATGTGCTCCTGTTGCTGACATGAGCAACATGGTATAGGCTGCCTTTGTCTTTCCTAGAGGGGTAGGTGTGGGTGTTGACTCAAATTCTTACATTTTTTCAGGTGTTATGGTTAGTGCTAATGCCGTGGCTTTCCTAAATACACCTGTGCAGAGGTTGCAAGTGCCCTGCTACGTTTGCATCCATTGTGATGGGCCTTTGGCTCTCGCCATGGTTGCCTGTTTCACGAAATATCCGCACCCGATGCTACCAGGCTTCCTGTTTATGAACAAAAAGTGAAAATGGCTCTTGGACCTGTCTCAAGCTTTTACTAAACGTGGATTACTTCAAATTAAATGTTCTTGTTCATTGGCTTGTTAAACAGGTGAAACCACCTTTTGTTTTCCCTGCTTGTTTTTGGTGTTTTCTGTCCCTTGTTTGAAATTGAGATGGTATTTAGCTGCAGTTAAGAAAATGAGTGCCATTTTTCCCTAGCGTGAAAGAATTTAGGATAATTGTATATGCTTAGATATCTGATGTTTTTTTCTCTCCTCTGTCAGAGCTTGCCCTTTGTTTTTGCCGGGGCACTGCAGCCCGCGGGCTGGGCTGCAGCTGGCCCCGGCCGCTGTGCAGCGCTCGCAGTTGTTTCCGGAGGAAGGCGGGAAGCGCCGCTCGCCATGGGCAGGAGCGCGCGGAACGCCCTGCTCCCCCGCTCCTCATCCCGGCAGCACTTCCTCGGGGGCCTTGCTGGCGAGTCCAGCGCGGGAGCAGAAGGGAGCGCCCAGTCGCAGCAGCGCTCGCTGCTTCCCACGGTGGGAATTTCCCGCTTTCCTGGCTGCTCATCCTGCAGGGCCCTTGCTGTTATTCTGCCCTCTGAGAATACCAGTCAGGGGCTGCTGTTGGTGACCACGCGCACCTCGATGTGTGCACAGTGCCCTGCCTCACCCCTCTGATTTTCATTTGGTGTTTGCAGCACCGCTGAGGTAGCTGGGTCCAGCACTTAAACACGTTGTTACTTGATCCAAACTTTTAAGGATGGGATTTGGTGTGTCTGTCTTGAGTCGCATCACAGATGTGCCTCAAAAGCAAGAGATCCAGAATCCTTTTCCAACGTGGTACGGGAAGTAAATGCCTCTGACCACGAGGCTGGAAGCTGTTTGCATGGGTGGATCTCGCCATAGACCCTATTTGCTGTGTCCCTTTTCCCTTGAGTGTAGAGATCCTGAATGCTTACATCAGTATAGGCAAAAAAAAGTTTTGTTCCTGTATTTATACATTTTTTTGTAGAAGTGCTTAAACATCTTCCTAGTATCTAAGCCTAAATGCTTTTTATTTGGATCATGCATCTTTCAGTTTTTTTTTTTTTAGTTTCTGAATGCTGAAGAGTTAGAAATTACTGTTCATGTAGGGTATTTTGATATTAATTTGATACTTACATTCACAAGGCTTCTAAAAAGCACTTGAGTCTTGTTTCCTCCGTCATTTAGCTTTAAAATGTTACAGGATTAGGTTTCGGCCAATCAGTAATACAAGCTAGGAAGCTATAATTAATACCTTACTCGGGGGAAGGGGAAGTGGTGTTAACTCCTTCTCCCCATCTTTGATATCCTTGTTAGCCATAATTTATTACTTTCAGAATGTGTGAGGCTTCTTAGTACATGACTTATTTAAATAGACAAGATGCTTGGAGATCTGTGCTCGAAGTTCTTTTAGATTTTGATCTCTTTTACAGATTTGCTTTCATCTGAATGGCTGGATTGCAGTGTAAGGACACGAATATTTTTAGGATGTAGTACAAATTTGGGAATATGTTTTTGTAGAGTTAAAAAGAAAAATCCTTAACTGTTAGTTGGGGAGTATTGTTTCCTTTATCTTGCCTTGCTTCTCTCACCTGACCAAATATTGTGCTCTGTGTCCTGTGTCCCACAAACTTCTTTGTGGGATGTCTCACCTCATTTGATTCCCTGTGTCAAGGCACATTTGCACATGATTCATGTTAGCTAAACTGGGGTCTTTCTTCCCATTTAAGAACAGAGAAGGAACAGAAATAAGCTACATATACTCACTTTCTGCTGTACTCTTGATGTCTGTGTTTTGGGCAACTCTGAGGCCACCAGTGCATAACTGAAAATGCCTTGTAGAGCAACCTCCAGGTTTTGTTGGGCCTCTTCTTGTGAATACTAGGTGGACAGCTGATTTTAGAGACATCTCTGTATGTTCATAATGAGTACATGAAGTAAAGACTGTTTCCATCAGTTGAGTGGAAACTCTTTCCAGAAATGGTTTAGATCAGCAGATAAGACCCGAAGCCCAGCTCAGAGAAGAGGAAAGAACAATCCCACCTCTGCATTCATTGCACCTGGGAGCAAGTAACACTTTGTGCCTCAGCAGAGCGTTGTGCTGAACTGGAAATGGGGATATTCTCGCCCACAGTCGCTCAGCATTGTGCAGCCGTGGCTGGCTTAGTCACTGCTGCTCTGCCGCCTCTGCACCTGCGAGCAAGCGCAGCACCAACGTGGCTCTCATCGGTCGTGTGTGCTTGGATGAGTTATGGGCAGTCTTGATTTCTGTTCTGCTCGTGTGAGTTGGTCTTTGAAAGATGTCTACATTTCAGCCAGTTGTTGGTGACCTAAAATCCATGGCTTGCTAGGAGGCTGCAGCTCTCTGTTTGAGGATCTATCAGTAGCCATTGGGAATACCTGGTGGGATCTGCCTGCGTTTCTCTGCTCTGCTTGGGCTAAGATTGGAGCCTGCCTAGATCTTTTAGCTACAATGTCTGTTCTGTCAGACTAGTCCAAGCTGCAATAAAACAGCATTTAGTAATTTCTCTACTCCTGAGTACAACTGCATGGCTTTCCTGTAATTAGGAAGTACAGGAATCTGTAGGCTAGCATCTTATATATAAAATAATTGTCTGTAAAGAAGAGATGATTTGTCTAGTGTTGAATAGTCTAATAATTGTTTTAAGGATTTTTTTTCCCAGTCAGAACTGTGGATTTGTATGTTTATCCAATGTCATCTTCCTTTTTGGCCATGTTTGTTACTTCTCGCCTTAATGTTTAGTGTAACTTGCTCAGTGGCACATTTAGAAAAGGAAAAAAATTCATGCAGCTCAACCTGGTTTAGCTGTTTAGTTCAGATAAGGGGTGAATGATTTTAAGGGGAGCATCAGAGAAATAGTTAGCCCTTATGCTCTTAAATATAAGATGAGTTCATTTAGATGAGTTAAGGCAAGATTTACCTGATTTACTCTGTGTGGTTTCTGCTCAGTTAATGGACACCCTTGAAAATTCTGTGCGTTTATTTTGCCTGTTTCTCGCGTTTCAAGTTGGCTGCTTCAGTCAGTGCTGTGAATGATGCAGCCTTTAGTTGAATGCAAAAGAGCTTTACACGTGTTGGTACAGCAGGTGCTTCTCTGACCTGGGGTCTTGTGCACAGTGGTACTAGCAAGCAACGGGAGTGAAATGCTTGTCCATAACCAAAGTAGCACGTGAGCTCCCAGCACAAGGTGAGTCAAAACCATCTTCCCCATGGACTCGATCTTGAAGGTCTCTTCCAACCACAATGACTCTAGGATTCTCTCTGTGCATCTGCTTGGCTTAAAGTATGCTTAATGTATATTGCTTCAACCACCAACTGTTATTGCTGAACCAGGTGGTAGAAAGAGTGGTAGCAATAGGAAAATTAGAGAGATTCAGGAGAGGTTGCTGGTACCTCCTCGTGAAGATGCAGCAGAAGTTGGCTGCTGGTGTGCCTGGATGGTGAAGCATGGGTAGAGAGGTTAGATAAAGGTGGCTGGTGAAACGTGGGGTGGACCAGGGAAAGCCCTGTTGCGGGAGGGTGGCACATGCGGGAGCGGTGACCAGCACGCACCGCTGTGTCTGTCGGGAGCGGGTGGGAAAGCTCTGTGGCGTCGGGCGGCTGCGGTCCCTGGGATCGTGGCGGCGGTGACAGCGTCTGTGAGGGCACTGAGTGGGTGATGTACCCAGTCCCAGCGATGCTGAGAGGCGCTGCTGCTTTAAATAACCACTTCCCCAGCGCTTTGTGTGTGCCTCTGCAGGTATGCAGGTGTGTACTTTTTATATAATAAATAAATAAAACCTTGTTTAAAAAGCAAGTGGAAAACAAACTAGAAATTTTAAATAAAACCCAAACTAAAGTTTTGTGTTTGTTTAAACAAAAAGCATGATTATTGTGAAAGTTTCCACTCTGAATTGCTTGGTGCCATAGTGTTTTATTCATTTCGCTTGTTTGTGGTGCACTATCTTACATATTTTAATTATGTGGCTAATTCGGATTATTCGCTAATTCATTGGTTAAGCTTGTTTTGGTTTTAGGGTTGCTAGGTAATGGGTTGAAAAAATACTAAAAGAATTTGGAGTCTTAGTTGAATTTGAATGAGAGAACTGTCCAGAAACAAGTGCTACTGAAATGCAGTAGCAAGAAATTAAGGGCTGGCTTTGGTTTTCTGCATGGTGTTGGGCCTTACTCATGAAGGCCTGACCACTTTTGAAGACTTGGATAGCAGCCAAGGAGCATGTGTGGCCTCCTGTTAATTAAAATGTTGCAAAAGATGTTGGAATCGGATTTTGAATGTGACTGTAATCTTTGCAGATCTCTCTAGTATTTTGTACCAAGTGATTTCAGAGAACGTGTGTAGTGTTTTGCTTTCGAAAAGGGCAAGCTTCTTTGCATCTTTACAGAGCATCTATCATTGCCATCTGTTGTGCAGAACTGTCTTACTGACACTTCCCTGAGTGAAATTGTGCTGAGTGGAGAAGGGGAAATGTGCGTCGAGATTCAGTTCTTGTGGTGCTGTTATTAAAACACCGGTGTGTGCTTCTCTAAGAGAAGAATCATTATACCATCCACAGCATTGTAATCCCAAAATACATGGGAACTCTCCAAAATTATTGGAATTGTAGTTGGTGGTGGTTTGGTTTTTTTTTCCTCTTCCTTTCTCCCCCAGGAGATGTTCTCTTCCAAGGGAAAACTGAATCTATTACTCCTTTACAAACTCTATTTTTAGACATATCCTTGTATATGATCATCCTTGCCCAATTTAACCAAAACTAGCTCATGAAAATCTTGCTCAAGAACATAGACGTTATCTTACAAAATCATCAGCAGCTTATCTCATATCTTGAAGTCACCATCTGCGCGGGGCTCCTCCAGAAGAAGACACTGTGGGAGGTTTCGCCTACAGGTCCCGCACGCGTGGCACTTCAGGAGGCCTCAGCCCAACACAGGGCCCTTTCTGCTTGGCCTGTGCCCTGAGGCCTACACCTTCCAGACTGCTTGATTTTCACCAGCCCAGTGTAAACACAGTTTTATGTGGATTTCCCTTTGAAAAGAGCTTGTCATCTTGGGTGTGGTGGTGATCAGTAGAAGTTGTCGTCATAGCAGAATATACTGTGCAAAGGTAACTTGTCTTTTTCTTTAGCCACAACTTTTCAATATACTACAAGGGGAAAGGTAGTACTTATTTTCCCTTTACTTTATTTGTTCCTGTAACTTTTTCTCTATGACTTGCCTTTTTTTGTTGCCCTTCAAAACTCTGCCTGCTCCTTTTCGAGATGCATTCAAGGAGAGGATATATAATTACTCCTATGTGTTGTTTTTGCTGACTAGTAACTTTAATGAGCGCTCATTGAACAAATGACTTAAATTAGCAGCGATCTGCAGTATTTCTGGTGAGAAACTGCTAAAACCCATTGCGGAATGTGCAGCTCCCTCGGGTGACTTGCATCCCAGCGAGCAGGGGCAGCACTGCTTCATGCTGGGCACCAGCCACGATTGCCTTGAAATCATCAGGTGACCTTTGCTGCTGATGTGCTTTGCTGTGTCAAACCAGAGCCCTTCAGGAAGGAAGAAGATTCTTTTGCTTGGTATCAGTTTGATGTGAAACTTGCAGCTGTTCTGCATTGAGGTGGGAGGAAAAGAGGAAGTCTTAGATTGTGTTCTGGGTGCGAACTGACCTTGCAGTACGTGAAGGTTGCTCTGTACACGATGTTCAGTGATTCTCTGCTGTGTTTGTATTCTGGCTCTGGAAAACTGTTTTATCTGGCTATGCAAGTTATACCACCTCTTCTTCTCAGTACAACTGTGTTTAGAAGCATTTTATGTGATTTACTAGTTGGTGGATTTGATTTCCAGTAAAATATTGGAGAAGTTTCAAGAAGCTAAGTCTGCATTTTCTAAACAAAATTGAATATATGTTTATACAAATATATATACATTTTCTCCTCCTGGAAAATAGCTATGTCATGTATTGTATCGATAAGAAAAGAGAATGAAGGCGTTCAGCTAGGCTGAGGAGAAAAAGATGTTAAGGGGAAGCAATATTTTTCAGCTTGGTAAACAAAATTTATGTTGGAAAGCAAGCAAATGGCAACTGTTTGATCAGGAACTGACTGACTGGGCATGACCATGCATTTCTCATCGGATCTGAGCTCCAGGGAACAAGGTGAAGGTCAGTCCTAGCAGCCCTTACGGGAAGAGCTGGAAACTTCTCGAGTGCAGAAGAGTTCCCTGCGCCCCATGGCAGGGCCTTGCAGTGTCCCGAGGGCGTTTCTACCTTCCTGGTGCCTCTGCTCCTATATGGAGTAAGGATGTTTCAACATCACCAGTGGTGTCCTGCTTATGCCAATTCATATGATCCTCCTTTACAGCAAATGGCAGTACTCTTGACACCTCTGGAAGTTTTATTGGCTAACTTTATTTATTTGAACAATCCAACTTCTCTGGAGGTTACAGACAGAAGTTTACCTAAAGCTTTAGAGCCTGATGTGACAGGGGAAGAGAATAGTTATGGGTTTGTTCTTTGAAATTTTCAGCTGAAGCCATTGCCTAGAAAAGATGTGTAGTTTGATTGTTCTAGATAAATGACCGTGATTGTAAGTAGTCACATTAGACTCGAGGACCATGCAGGTATGTTTTATAAAGAGCTCTCGTTTACTCTGGAGCCATCTTTATTCTCCTGCAGCTCAGTTAGGCTGAGCTTGTAGAGGGACATATGCTGAAGGTGCTAAAATAAAGGAAGACAGTTAAATATTAGTGTTGTTCTGCTGTTAATGAAAGCATGTAATGTCTAAGTTGGCAACCCTAAAATAGATACTGCCTTCAGTAGCATTTCAGATGGTGTTTTTTTGCGTATAAAGTGACATTACTATTTGATGCATCTTTGTAAGATGGGTATGTTTTGTGCAAGAATAGCTTTAAGTGCAGTTCTGGATGGTGATCGTTCTGGATGGTGATCACTCCTTAATGTTTGCAGGCAAAATACTGTGGAGTTTCCCTCTGCTAGACAGGAAAAGCTTAATCTTACTGAGGCTGCCTTGTCCCTAGATTTGCTCCTTCCAGACTATACGTCTTTCATTTCCTCTCTCTGCAACGTGATCTGTGAAAAAGATTTCAGCTCTTAACATTGTTTAGAGGAGAGAGTGTGTGTGAAAATTACTTTGGCTGCTCTAGCGAAACAGCGAACTTGCCAACAGTGTCTAGCGATGCCCATCTGCCAGGGTGTGTGTGTGTGTGATGGGGTGGAGGGAGAAGTGGCACTGAAGTGGGAAAAGCAGCAACCTAATTTATTGTAGGAACTGCCTGTGTTAGAAGCAGAAAGTAGCAAGTTGGAAACGATTCTCTATTGATTCTTAAATAGTAGCCTTGGGTATAGCAGGTTAAAGTGTTGTGTCCTTTTGGGGTTGTCTGGATTTCCTTTATAAGATACAGCTGTAGCTGTCTGGCAGTACTTGTGGCATCTTGTCTGCTTGTTTATTTGCGCTAAATAATAGGTAGAGAGTTGGGAGGACTGAATGTTTTTGTAAGCTGTTCAAGTCGTGCTGTTTTCCTGGCCCTGGATGGAGCCTGCAAAACCCCGGCTGGTAGTTCTAGCCATAGTGACATGCTGAAATAATTGCCTTGCTAAGCCCTGCCTGGGGCATGTGCAAGCTGAGCTAAGTATTCACACTCATACAGCAGGTCTCTCTAGACTAATTCCATAAATCAGTTTTCAATTGTCTGCCTGATTATTTAATAACAGGCCAAAGAATCTGTGGCTGCAGCTGGTGCTGGCCTCGTGCTGCAGATTGTTCTGTCTAATGCTCGTGCCGGGGACCTTGTGCTGTCGGGCACTGGAGCTTTAGTGGGAGGAGGGAAGACCTCATGGGAAGACCCCAGTTTTGAACCCGCTCATCTTCAAGAGATGTGAAGCCACAGTGAAACCAGCAGCTCAGGGTCTGTCCCCGTTTCTCGTTCCCGTGTGAAACGGGAACCCAGTGGGCAGCACAGCTCAGTGGGCAGCGGGGCTGAGCAGCAGGGCAAGGGCTGCGCGAGGCGAGGAGGCTGCGGGACCGAGCGGCCCCTTGATGCCGGCGTTACCTCGAGACAGAGTGTGACGGGAAACTGGTGCCCGGCCTCTGCTGATTGTGGATTATTGGGTTGCACAAGATTGGAAGCTGTTGAATTCTTCCTCCTTGCTAGTTGGATTGGGCTACTTGAGGTGTTTCTCTGAACCAGGTCAATAGGCATGTGCTCAGTTATTGATACACAAATCTAGGATATGGTAACGTGCTCTACTAGGCAGCTATGTCCATGGGACTGAAAAAAAAGGTATTGGTACTTGGTACTTAACATTTGTATTGAGAAATCCCTGTGTGTGACTAGCTAAAATCTTGCTGGTCCTCAGTTTTAGCTAGTTGATTCTTTTGTTACTTAGACAAAGCTACTTTTTTTTTTTTTTCTTTACCATTACTTTTTTATTTAGTAATGATGTACACAACCTGTGTATCTGTGAGTAGACATTTTGGGGCACACGGACAGGTTTTCAGAATTGGCCACTTTTGCCTTATTTTGAAAAATGCATCCTGGTGTTTCCACATATAAAAGACGATCTGCTTTACTGGCAGCTGCCACCCCCTTGCTCTGGCTTCTTGGAATGGTTTCAAAGTAGCCTGCAGGTAGGAAGCCTTTCAGGTACAAAAAGGGGTCTGCATGTGTTCAGCTGCTAGGAGTAAAGAAAACTGTGTGTGTGATGGTGCAGTGTGTAAAGAGAGGGCAAGAAATACTGCTTGCTTGTTCTGCCAATAAATGGAATTTTTACTTTTAGAATAAAAACATGAGATATGCTTGTGCTCTGGAGTTGGGTATTTTGTTTTCTAACTTGCTAATCTGAATGCTCATTTGACCTCTTAAATGAAAAGGCACGCTGACGTGGCAATGGAAAAGGATGCTGGTTTTCAGTGCAGTGCTTTGAGTTTAGCAATGTAGGGTTGCTTTTAACTTTTTTTTGGATAAGCCATCTTTGTACATATTTTCAGTATCTTATCATTTGGAAGGGTGAACTTGGCCCTAGACTTCCCTAATATCACAGATTTTATTTTAATTTATATTAGTTACTTCTGTAACTCTTCTTTGGCATTTGGTAGTTAGGAATGGCAGATACTCACATTTTGCTGTGTTATTACTATAACAACCATTGCCATCTCATCTGCAGCTCTAAAATAGAGGTGCAGTAGTTACTTTAATTACCAGGCTAAAAAGTCCATTCTATTAACCAGTCTTTGCTGTAAACACATAGTCTTTTGTGAGGGATCTATAAATCAGTAGCCCTCTTGATTTTGTCTGATAAAAAGAGAATTTAAAGCAGCCCTGGGGTTGTAAGTCTGTTTAAAATAGGAGTTGAAATAGTTACTGCTTAAGCAAGAAAAACCTCCAAACAAAGGATCTTTTGTACACCATAGAGATTAAGTGTTACTAAATTACTCACTATAATTTATGTTGCCTCATAACCTCTGTGCTCACAGAATGAGACATTTAAAAAAATAAAACCAAACTCCTTCATGGAGGTTCCAATCCTTTACACCAAAAATGTTTGGTAAGCTTCGTATCAATGTATTAAAGCAGAGCTACATGGATGTTTTCCGTGCGAGGTTCAATACCTTCAGTAAGACTCCCAATAGCTTTGCTCTCCCTGCCAGGTGGGCCGCTTGTGGCAACAGGGAAGGTTTTAGGTGAGTGCTGAAGGGCACCATGCGGTCCCGGGGCTCCCGGTTGCTGCACGCACGTGGAGCGGCTCTTTGGGAAAGGCTGGAATGAAGCCTTGGGCGCTTCTGCTCCAGCCCCCGATTTGTTTTTCTTCTGGCAGTTGCTGCTGCAGATATTAAATATCTATAAATAAATATAATACATTAAATAATACATAATACATTCCCTGTGCCACGTACTCTAGGTGACCCTGCGTGAGCAGGGGGGTTGGACTCGATGACCTCTGAGGTCCCTTCCAACCTTCGGCATTCTATGATTCTATGAAATATCTATAAATATCAATATCTATAAACATAAATGAATATTTTATTTCGCTGTTGATACGGAGTTTTCTCCATTGAAGAGCTGAGCTATATTGGAATGGGGGGGGTGTCTTTTTGGATGCGCTAATTCTGCAAACCTCCATAATTTCGCTTGAGTTGGTCTGACTTCTGGTTGCTCCTCTGTTTGCTCTAGTGCTTTTTGTGCATGCAACAAACATTCTGCATCATTCAAATAAAAATGTGGTTGCAGTTCTAAGGTTACAGGTTCTTATTTTTTTTTATTGCTTAACATGCTTATTTGTTTAGGTTTTCCCAAGAAAGAGGAAGATTTATTTCCTTCCATGTGAAGGTAAACAAGAGCCTTTGTCAGCTCTGTTCCTCCCTGTGAAATCAGAATATATTTGTAACTTATGAAAATTGACAGTTTATCCAATTTCGTCTATAATTTCTACACCTTTCTCTGTCCTGTCCCTCCCCTTCCTATTGACTCCAACAGCATCTTGAACCTTATCTTTCATCAAGGTTGCAGCTGTAGTGCAGAGGCTTATATAACATCTTAATAAATTATTTCTTTTTCTACTTTAAAAGAGAGGATTTTGACACAACTTTTTTTTTTTTCTTTTTTTTTCCTTTCCTTCTGCAAACAGAGATAATTACCTCTCAAAGGACAAAAAAGGAAAAGAAAACCTCTAACTTTTAAGCCCATTGTGAAAATGTTAATAAAGCTGTTAAACCTTTTGTTAGTCATCCCTGGAGAATCTTAAATGCCCTGAGTTTTGCATCAGCGAAAGGAAGGGTGAGGCTCCTTCCAGGGTAGCTCTGGTAGGAGGGATGCATCTCCATGGGGAGCTTTGGAAAGCTAACAATGGCAGAGGCTTCGCTCCAATCCTTGCAGGAGCTGCAGACTTTTGCAACAGGCTTTTTTTTGCCCTATGAAAACTACAGGCTGCCCTTTGTTTGGGGGCAGATGTGGTTGTGCTGAAGCAGAATTCTTGCAGCTCTGCCTCCGTGAGGTTGTATATACAAGATGTCTCCTCACAGGAATTCCTCAAGGGGCTACAGGATGCAAAGCAGCGTTACGTAACAGCGTGTGGCTTGACAAATGCTTGTGAATGAACACGCCTGCACCAGTTAGGATGAATTCTCCCTCCCGAGTGGTTATTGGCCTGCAGTCAAGCTCTGGGCTGTTAGAAGTGTAGCCAGGCTTGACACCCTGCTCTCTGAGGCAGACGTGTAGCTTTGGTTGGTCCTTGTTGTGCTTCAGCATGCCTTCAGTTTAGCTGAAACTCCTACGGGGAGTATCTAGCTTTGAACCAGTGTAAAGAAATGGTGCAATTTGGTACAAGTGAGAAACATATAGGTTCTTGTGAGACATTTCTAAAGAGAGGTTCACTTCTGTGTGTGAATTCCCACTCTTTACTCCTGACACGAGGCACATGTGTATATAGGAAAACATGAAACTTGTGGGCAAATGTCACTGTTGTAAGGTCCAGCCTGGGACTTACTATGGGTCATAACGAGAAATGTGGCTCAGGTTTCTTGCTGTGTTCAGTCTTCCATTTGATGTCACTGGCCATTTACTGCATATTGTGGGTGGTGAATGTGGTGGTTCAGCAACTTCACCCGGGCTGCTTCCTAGCAGCTTGTATCATCTTCCCCGCTGCAAAGCTTTGCCTCTATTGTTCCTGTAGCCCCTGTCCAAGCAGGGCAGGTGATTAGGTACCCCCAGCCCCAGCTTCACACGGCTCACGAGACTAAGGAAGCCCAGCTCCCTAAAAATCTGTGCTCTCTTGGAAATCATGCAAAAATCAAATCTTTCTGATTTCTTTTAACCTTAATTAAATAGAACAACTCCATTAAGCAACATTTAGAAAGTAAAAGTCATAAGAACATATTGTCATGTTGGATTCAAAACAGGACTCCAGGAACCAGAAGAAGGGGGCATCTGGCCACAGCGTCTGTGCTGGTGTATATACGTACAGGCAAACTGTGCTTTGTTTTGCTGTTAAAGAGTTTGGATTACTTAAATATTGTAGAGTGACAGTTGGCTTGCTATGCAACTGTGATCTGTTTCTATATAGAGGAGACTTGATATTTTGCTTCAGTCTTTTAATACTTCAAAATAGAGCATTTTGGAAGAAATTTTCTGCTCTGAGATTATTCATGTACTAGGCCACTGCATGTGAGTAATAAAAATCAGTAAGTTGTAGATAGAAACCAGATAAAATCAACACATGGGAAGGTTCTTTTGTTCATCTGAGTTGTGAAGACCTTTGGGCAACAGGGGGAAACTGCTACTTCAGTGGGAGAAAGGAAAGAAGAAAATTGAGCATTTAAAACATCAAAGCAGTCTTGGACAGTTTTTTTGATTTTTTTTTTAAATAATCAGTATTATACATTTAAGTATCTATGATGTAAAAATACAAGAAATGTATATTTTATATAACAGCATATAGTATATCATATATATAATTTATATAACTTTGTATGAGCTAGGAAGTTGCATGAGCTCAAAGAAATATATTTGGACTTTTTGACAAAGTTTTCAAATTGAGTTTCTGCTGTGACTAATTCATATTTGCTGCTTCTAATAAATCTTCAGTGGGTTTAGGTGCTGAAATAAGTAAAAAATTGAGAGCCAGGTTACCGTTTCCCATAAACTAATAGAGTAGTAAGTCAGTAAGTAACGTAGCTTGTCTGGTGCAGGCTGTTTGCTTAGCAGTTGATCATGGAAGCGAGAAGAGCTTAGGAAGGGCTGGCTGCCTAAATACGATGAGCGTAGTAAACTTTGTTTGCTACCTTGTTGAACCAAGAAATTAAAGCACCACTTGTCTACCCCAAGTTCCCCTCTCTCACGTAAGAGCATATTCTGTCTTTGCCACATATAAAATATACTGGTGTCCTCTGGCCTGTCTCAGCCTTTCAGGCCCATAGGCCCATGTGCCAGAGAGACTTTCTGAATGAGGAAAGAGAAAAGGAAAGAGAAGAGAAAGAAAATAAAGGCACAAGTCACCTAGAATGAACTTTTTGTTTGAATATATCTTTCAGTTTAAAAACTGAAATCACATCATCACCTCGTTTACTTGATGTGATGTAGCTGCTTTTTGTCAGGTATTTAGAGGATGTAGTTTGTCTCCCATGTGATTGATTAAATTTTTGAAATTGGACTGATGAAATGGACTGTGTTGAAGATAGAACGGTATGATAAAACATGCTTGTCCTTCAGACTTGAATGAGGAACTTCAGGTGTGTTTTACTGTCTGTGGAGAACACATGGGCAACTTAGTAAAACAAGATGAGAACACAGACATATTTGGGGGGGAGAGGAAACCCAAATCCCTTAAGTTAGTGAAAGTTTTTTTTTCATATGGGTTTTATTTGTAACTGCGGTAAACACAGGTGTCCTGTGAAATTCATTTGCTGTGGACCCATTGGAAATGGGGTCCCACTGAGCACCCTGAAGCAGGACCGCTCAGCTCATCTTTCCTGCTCTTGGTTTGCTTCCCTTTGCTGGTGTTTAGTGAAGGGCAGGTGTTTTTTTTTAACTTTGCAAGTTGTGTTATTTCCTTCTTGGACATGGAAATGACAGGCTGTCTGTGCTTGTTGATACCTGATATATTAAAAAAAGGTAATATAGCGGAAACATTTATGTCTCTGTTGGAATTTGGCCCTGTGCCTGTTTTCCTACTTGTGTGTGTTGCGGGGAGCAAAGAGCAACAGAAGCAGTTAGAGCTGAGCGCGAGAGAGGCCTGCTCCTCTCAGTGCCTGTCCAGCACCGCTGGTAAAAGTCAACTGTATAATCACAGAATGGTTGAGGTTGGAAGGGACCTCTAGAGATCATCTAGTCCAACCCCCTGCTCCAGCAGGGACCCCTGGAGCATGTGGCATAGGGTGGCATCCCGATGGGCTTGGAAGATCTCCAGAGAAGGAGACTCCACAACCTCCCTGGGCAGCCTGTTCCAGGGCTCTGTCACCCTCACTGTGAGGAAGTTCTTCCTCACATGGAGATGCAACTGCCTGTGTTTCAACTTGTATCCATTGCCCCGTCACTGGCCACCACTGAGAAGAGCCTGGCCGCTTCATTCCTACGTTCTCCCTTTAGGTACTTATACTTGTTAATCAGATCGCCTCTCAGTCTTCTCTTCTCCGGGGAAAACAGGCCCAACTCGCTCTTTCCTTGTACGATGGATGCTCCATTCCCTGAATCATCTTGGTTGCCCTCTGATAATTAAAAATAATTTGTCAAAGATGTGTCTTTTTAATACATACAAAGGCAAATCAATATTGGTGTTCAAAGTCTCCTATGAGTCTTTAAAGCTGATATTGAAATTTCATGTTTATGAGTTACGTTTATGTATACAAGGCATAAAGTACTGGCAGTAATTTTCATGAATAAAAGTAGGCATTGCCTGGAGCTTGCTGCCCTTTGTTTTGTCTCGATTAGTTTTTTTTCTTTTTTCCTCCAGCCTGGGAGGAAAGAAGGGAGCGCTGGCTGTGGGAGCAGCCAGGCCAGGCTGCCCGGGCCCGTTGGGCTCTCGGGTTCCTGCTGCAGCCTGGGCTGCACCAACGTGGCCGTGGGAAGGGACGGGCTCAGGGCAGGCACGGGGAGTAGGCCTCGCTTCAGCCAGGCTGTTGGCTTGGGCTGCACCACAACATCTGTGGAGTGGTGGCCCTGGCTCTTCCTAGCATCCTGAGTACGTCTGCTGGGAATGTGTCGTGTCGGGGAGCAGCTGACGTTATCTGAAACTGTATAAATAATATCGGTTGAAGTGCATTAAGGCATTAGCATTAAGTATAGGCAAATAATAAGTAATAAGGTATTGGGGAGCTTTGCAGGTGTTCTTTGTATATAATGCCTCAAGATTAACCTAGAGGTGAAAGGCTACTGCTTTTAATGTG
Source organism: Nothoprocta perdicaria (assembly GCF_003342845.1). Classification (NCBI taxonomy): domain Eukaryota; kingdom Metazoa; phylum Chordata; class Aves; order Tinamiformes; family Tinamidae; genus Nothoprocta; species Nothoprocta perdicaria. Next base: position 13,236,689 of record NW_020455204.1, on the reverse strand, counting down.
TATTCAAATTCTATCGAACTCTTTCTGATGGGAAGAAACGTGTGTGTGTAATAATAATTCTTTTTCAAACAGATTCAGTTTGGGCTAATCCTTTCTAATGCTACATGACTCATTAGAGGTTTGAAGTTCTTGTTTTATTGGACTGAGTTTGGGGTGTGTGTATGTTTCCATCCAAATACTACCAGGCCATGATCTTACATGCAGAATGGGAGGGCTCTGTGCGTGCACAATTAACTGCTGCTTTTGATATGGTGCATCTGTGATTCATTATAAGAATTAAGGGAAGGAAAAAAAAAGGCAAATTTAAGTATGAGCAATAGTATAAACAGTGGTGTTATTTCCAAAGAGAGGTGTGAACTTTTTTTAATACATTCTGAAAAAATAAATAATAATGGAGAGGAGGTAATTGGATCTTATTTACATCGATGAAGCCAAGGTGAACTGGGACACTGTCAGTAGGTTTGTCAGCCCAGTTTATCACTTGGTGAGGTTTGTCATGAGAAAAATATTTAGCAGCATATTAGTAGGAGCAAAACTGCCAGTTGTGTGATTCAGAGTTGGATGCAAGGACTGACTGCAGAGCCATTAACACGGCCTCTGGGAAAGGAGGGAAAGTCCTTTACTGGCTGATAACCTGCACCGAGAAATCTTCACGTAAGCTCTAAGGGTGTTTAGGGAAACTGGTGTTTATACATCCTCCAAATTGATGCTATGGCAAAGGGTGCAATAAGGAAACAGTGCATCACGGTGTTATCTGCTAAGTAAAATGAATACAGGCAGTGCCTCTGCATATCTGAAAACATAGATATTGCATGGGCTTATAAAATTAATGTTCAAATGCTTTAAACCTCCCAATATCCTGAGTATTAGAAAAATGTGCCCTGTTGCTAAAATTCTTAGGTTGCAAGCACAATGTTTGTTTGTTTTAATTTAGATTTTAGTTGTTTAATTCCTATGTGCCCTCCTAAAGTAAAAATACACACTGACAACACGTTGTTACAGGAACTTGGAGGGAATTGACGATGCTACAAGTGGTGCTCGCGGGGGATTAAATTTGATTCCCTGGTGTTAGGACAGTTAATACATGCCCTAGATCCGCTGGCGTAGAGGGCTGAAGTAATTCAGTAATGTCAGCAATGTCATGCTTACATGCCTGATTCATGGATATAGGATACGATTGTGAATCACGTGTGGAAGCAAATATATCGGAGCAAGGTGGTATTATTAAAAAGTATGCTCTTAAGGAGATATGTGTGTGAATATATACTTACAGATGTAATATTACATGAAATAGGTAATATGACTAATACTGCTCTAATTTATGATTGCAACATGTTCTATTAGTTTGAGTGTGTGATTTAGGTGTTAAAGGATGCTTTTTCACATTTAAGACAACGCAACAAAACTGTCGTTGCCCCTTGTTTTCTAGAAGTTTTCTAGGTTTTGCTATTTGTTCTAAAATGTTTTAAGGTGGAAATGCCTTGCAGGTGCTTTGCCTTCCCCATTCTCACCATGAAAAGTTTGTAAACTTTTAAGGAGGTATATTCTTTTCCTGTCATTAGAAAGGGAGATACATTTGTTAGGAGAGCAGAAAAGAATTTGGTAGACTTAAAGTATATAAAAAGCTTAGATGTGCTTTAGCTACCTTTTAATTTGTAATGAAGTAACATCCGTGCTTGAAGTGAACACACACCTGTAGTCCGTTCCATCAGCTTAATTAAAGTTCAGTTGACAGAAACAAGGGCTCAGTAAGTTTAAAGTCGTGGTTCCTCAATAGCTATAGTTCCTTAAAAAAAATATATATATATATATGTATATATATATATGCAGGGCAGAAATAGACAGTCTTGTTTGTTTTGTCTAAGTCAAAGCTGTGTTTTATATTCTAGGTGAAACTCTTTAGCTTGTATTTGAACTTATGAATTTGTATTTTTCTAGGAACTATTTCAATTTCATGTTTAAGTGAATGCTGTAATGAGTGCCAGGTGTATACAAAAAAAAAGGTATTTAACAGACTCTTCTGTCCAATTGAGCTGCATGACCAAGAGATTAAATTGAAGCAATGTTCAGTATTTCCTTTTTAGGTCTTGTGGTAACACCCATGAGTAATGGGGGAACGCTTCCTGTTACTAAGTGAAGGCTTCAGATTGAAACATGGCATTTATCCTGCGCACACTTATTTTTTTTAACCAAGTATTGGTATCTGTGTGCGTGCTTGCATAGTAAGTGTTGTTAAGGGCATTAAATAAGGTTGGAGGGAAGGGCTGTGCGTGGAGGTTGTCCAGCTCTCCTTCCCGTCGGGCTGTACCCGCGGCAAGGGAGTGAGGAGGAGCTGGCAGAGTCATGAATCCATCCTTTTGTTTTTTGTCTCCTCCAACAGAGCAGTGTTGTAATTTACTAATTAGATTTCCTAACAATCTAGATGAAGTGTTTATACGGATGCTCGGGCTTTTCAGAATAAATCTTGACATGATTAATGTATTCAAAACCCTTTCCACACTTCCTCTTTAAACAAGTATTGCTGATTTGGAGTAGTTGGAAGATGCTTTGCTCTAATCTTGTTGAATTAAAGCAAAACTAGATGATTATTTGATGCAAAATCTAAGGAATTTCTTTCCTTTGAGGAAAAGTTGTTATTGCTTAAAACACTTGATTGTTTTCTAAAGGTGGTGTGTAATGTCTTGAATGCCCTAGCAGGTGTGATGAGAAAGTTAACCATGTCTGTTCTGGTAAATTTGTTTCAGTGCTTTCTAATCTAGCAAAGATTAGAACAACTCTAATCAAAACCTGTCCTAACCCTTTTATTTTTGCCAATGAAATTATGAGTTTCAGTTTCTTATTTAAATAACCAGTTATGATTTAACATCATTGCTTACAGTAAATGAAATCTAAGTTCACAGTTATATGTAACTATGGGTATGGGGAAAACAGAGTCAGTAAGTTAGTGATGACTTAAAAATTTTTTTACCCCAAGTTTCAAATTTCCATGTTAAAATCAGTCTGCATGTAGTAAAGATAATAGAACAACCAGGATAAGCGAACATCAGGTCGATCTCAGTGCAGGTATAAGCAAATTTTAAACTTGCATATAAAGATCATTTGTATACACTCGGTTTCAAGAAGTATTTTTGATTTATCTGAAGGTGATTTGTAGTCTTTGCTGTTACTGAAGGGTGTTTAGTAGGTTTAGAAGAATTAGGGTTCTTTCATGCAGCAGAGCTGGGCTTTCAGTGCCGCGCTATCAGTCACTGAGCTCTTGTGTGTGTATTCAGGAACAAGCACTTCGGATACCCGGCTGAGCAGTCAAGAGTTTCATCTTTCAGTCCCTTCTGATGCTACTACATCAGCCTGTAAACAGAATTCCAGAAATGAGCTGAATTTTTAATGTGAAGTAGAAGAGAAGACTTCACGTGTCTATTAAAATTAAGAAGTGGAAAAAAAGTAACGTTGTTACCTCCTCATTTCTGTTGCATTTTGCTTTGCAGGAAGCAAGTAACTTCAGATATTTTGATTAGAAGATAAATGTATTTTGCCTTTTTTATGTTTTTTTTATGTTTTTTATCAAAAATTTGTTGCTTTAATGTTTCCAGTGGAAAGATGTGCTGCAATACTGATCTTTATTTAAATGATGAGAGTGAAAAATAAATGTCACAAATGACATTGTCAAGTTGACTGTTATATCCTTCTCAGCCTACTTACCATATGGAGGAGTTTAATTATTATGAGTAGGAGTGATTTGCTTTGAGAGCTTTTAATTGAAAGATTAGATGAGGCTTGGAATGAGGAGGTCTCTTCAAGCATTTTAGGATTTTAATGATACCTTCATATGTAAGGATTTCAGGTAAAGGCAAAGGCTATATTTTTATTTCTTCTATTGTGAATGGTTGTTTTGAACATCTGGTGAAATTCCTGAAAACACCTGCTTTTCTTCAGCAATTTTGATAATCCCTGTTGTACCTGGCTGTCAGATTTGTACTCGTCTGTCTTGAAAAATCATAACTGTAGTGCAGTGCCTTCTGAGGCATTTTGCCATGAAGTATCATTTTGAATTGAGGAAACTATAATGTATAAAAGTAACAAGTCAAACTAAAGCAAAGAAAGAAATGTGAGGTGTAAAGAAATAGAAACTGGTTTGCTGAAGATGCAGGGGGCTGGGGGCCGGTGCTGTGACCACCTCCTTTGGCTCTGGAACATGCCAATAAATCTTGCTTATCTATCACTGCGGCTCGCTGAAACGTAGCTGTTTTAAGCTGAGAATAGCTGCGTTAAGGACTAGACACTTGTGAACAGCTCTTACTTCTGCAAGACCTGCCTCTATCCCAGATGGCTCCCGAGTAAGCTAGGAATGGTGGAACTAACACAACATGGTGCGCACTACTTCCCGACCCATCGAGGACAGGAAGTCACGGAAACACTGTTGGCTTCCACAGGGCACCATCTGTTGCAGTAAAAAGTGCTCTTCCTTCTCGGTGAACACGGAACATCCGCACGGAGCAAAGATCCTGTGAGGAGCCAATCTCCTAAACAGCTCCCCACAGCCCTATTGCTTTTTGAGTGAATGGACTGGGGAATTAAAGGCCTGATGCCACTGACCCCAACTATCCCTTGTGGTCTCAATCATGGAGCATTTTGTGTGTGCCTGTCTTCCGAAAAAGACCCGTCGAGTCATGGGGAGTACAGGAGGTGCTTTGAGCTGGCCTGGCGACTGGAGGCGCCTGGCTGGAGCCCCCACCCCTGCCAGGCTGCAGCCCTGGCCTAGGGCTGAGCCCTGGCCTGGCCGCAGAGCGGTGCCTACCGCTCGGGTCTGCCCGGCCCTTTCGCGAGTCCCCTGCCCCTACAGCAGGGTAGGGAACAGTGACCATTCGCCCTCTGCTCTGGAGCCCTGTGTGGGTTTCTTAAAATAACTTCCAGGACCTTGTCAATGTGAACTCTTGAAGATATTGATGTAATTAATTTTCCTTAGTAGTTTGTGCCAACATTGTCACTTCAGAAATTTAGCTCTTGCATCCTTAGACTGGGAAGTGGTGAGGAGCTGTGGCTGAATAGTTAAGGAGAATTTTTAACAAACTTTTCTCGTAGCCTTGCCTTATTTGTAGCTGTTTGTTGTTGTGTGGATGAAACCACAGGGAACTGATTCCAGTGTTCAGATGTTTGTTTCCTCTTATCTGTAAAAACAAACTTAATATTTTTGATATTACTGCTTAGATAGCTACTCTAGGTTTGTTACCCAACTGTGTCCTACGAGAGGGGTCTCTCGTGGCTGCCTTGTCCCTCAGGGACCCACTCCCTCCCTGGTGTGACCCACTGTTCCCCACTGCCTCGGAGCTGGGGGCAGTTGATGAATGACTCGGGGCAGGAGGAAGGGTCATTTTGAGAGTCCCTGCTAAGTATGCTGTGCCATGAATATGCCACTTAATCTTGCAGTGACAAATACCCTTCTTATCATGACCATAAGTTCTAAAATTTCCTCCCTTCGGTGCGGTGCTGGGGCTGACAGTGTGTAGCGGGACCCATAGCATGTTGTGCAGCTCCCTTGCCTCCATCTGCCTCAAGCAAACCGAGTTTTGTGCTCCTGTTTGCATGGGTAATTCACCAGAATTGGGCGCTGAAGGATCAGATTAAGTTGTCAGGCCCGTGCCATAAACTTGATTTCATCTCTGTTCTTTCATGTGACCGTGGCTTTCAACTAAAGGTGTACCTGACAACACATCAGGCTAGGACAGCTAATATTTGCCCTTGCTATGATAGAAGTGTTTGAATCCCAGACCCTTGACAGGATGGGTTCAAAGTGAAAGATCAAGTAGTCTTCTAATGTGTTACTCGGCCTTAGGCCCTTATTTATGGCACTTGCTGTATCTTAAGTCTTCTCTTGCCTTTCATCTCAACTAAGTGGGTGTTTGAGAAGTTCCTGGTAATGTTTCATCTATTATTATTATTTATTTTCTTTGCAACTGAGGCAAAAATCTGCAGAGTAGCAGACCATTAAAATTTCATCAAGTGTTATTTTGGATTGCTAGGACTTCAGCAGTACTCTCTTACTCATTCTTTAGGTAGTGGGAGGGTTTTTTGAGGCTGTTTGTTGAAGAGGGGGTTGACAAGCGTTATCAATATGGGAGTGCTATTTCATTTTACTGTATGAAAATAAGCCTGGAGATCAATCTGGATTGTGTTTAGAGTCAGTTTGTTTTATTGAGGTCTAACTGTGGTCCTACTCCAAATTTCTCAGTCTCAAGGGAGCTATTGGAACTGTCTCCTCTTTGACAGAAGTCAGGTGGTGCTGGCACCAGTGCATGGGGCATCTGAAGCACAGGCAGCCTGTTTACCCCTTGCTGTCAAGAACAGTCGTTAGCTCTTTGAAGTGCCTTCATGTTTAAATAATCAAAGATGACGAGTTTAGGAGGAGTCTACTGATGAAGAAATTTGTAAACCTCAAGGTTGAGAAAGTATAACCTGAGAAAACATTTTAAATTTGAAAAAACTGACCTTTCTTACATAATGGGAGAAACATTTTAAGTGACCTCTTGCAAAACAGTGAACATAGTTCTTCACAGAAGAATATGTCAGAACTAAGTACAAGTTAAACATTAGGTGTGTTTGAGGTACCAGCTTCTGTTCTGGTTATTGAGCTTTGCTATGACTTAAAGCATAACATAGATCTAATCTTGCAGCACAAAGTTGTTCTGACATGTGATACTACTTAAGTAGCATCATACTCTGATTTGCTCATGGCTATTGTGTTGAAAATGATTACTGTTTCCCTTTTGGATTTGCTTGCCTTTGTGTTAGCTTGCAGGAATGCTTTTTGAGGAGTGTGAGGAAGGTAGCTGGACTTTGAGCTGATCTATTCCTTCTGCAAGTCCCACTCCGTCTATAGCTATATTGCAAAGCCATTTTTTTTTTAAGAATCTCTAATTCCCTAATTTTAAACAGAAACACAAAATCATACCCACTCAGTTGGTTTAGAAACACATCTATTTTTTGTGCAAACTCTGGATTCTCTCCATATGTAGTTTTGCATCCTTTTTATTACATATGAGCTTAATTTCTATAATAACATGGAAGCTTAATCCTTTGATGGACTAAAAAATACAAAAAATACTTGCATGTTGCTTCGATTTTCATTTCCATTGCTACGATCAAAGCAGATTGTACCAAACGGTATTTTGTGTGGGAATAGCCAATGTGTTAGTACATTGGTAGTCACAGTGGAAATTCACTAATTAAAGCAGGCCTTTCTGAAAAGTATTTTCTGTATCCTTCCACACCTGTCGTTTAGTGTTGCTGGATGCGTTAGAATTAATGAAATGGATGTTTCACAGACCTTGGTGTTTAGTAACTGTCTTCAACCATGGATTACAAGTCATGCATGTTAGAATTTTGGAGCAATTGTCCCATATGTTGTGGAAGGGAAAGCAGAAAAATGTAATGACCAGATATAAGGGCAACCAAAGCCTTCAGTTGTGCACAGAGCTGTGCAACAGCAGCTAAAACGTCTCTTTTGCCTCTTCCCCTCTCTAGATCCCTGCAGCTCTCTCAGCCCGCCGTGCTTTACCGAGGAGGACCGCCTGAGCCTGGAAGCTCTGCGCACCATACACAAGCAGATGGATGACGACAAGGACGGCGGCATTGAGGTGGATGAAAGTGATGAGGTAGGAGCAGCAAGCCCCAGCGGCGCCCGCCTGCACCCTCGGTCCTCTTATGGAGTCCTTTTATTCCTGACTTTTCAGTTGTGGTTGCTCTGTGTGTGCTCTTTCCACTGCCAAATGTTTGAAGGTCTGGTTTCTAGAATTGTCAAAAAATGGTTGTTATTCTAGCATAAAGAAAATTCTCTCTGTAAAAGCTACTGGTTTAGGGGCTTGCATGTTAAAAGGGAAATGGTTTGTCTTTCAGTGAGGTGGTTAAGACTTGATATGGTCTTCTGACTAGTATTTTATTTTCTTTGCTTTAAAGTTCTTGCTTAAGGCATCACTGGGCTTTCTTTTTCTGTCTGTTGCAGACACTTTGACACAAAACTGCTTGTTACAGGAAGCAATTCAGAAATATTTCATTTTTTTTTCCTTCAGGTTTTATTGGCCGCTGATAAGCATCTCCTGCTTTAGGCTTAGGGGAGTCCTATTGACTTAAGGCTGCTCACACCTGGGTAAAGCTTGTAGCAATTGTCCTTTTAGTGCTTGTGCCTGTGTGGGGTTAATACGTAGGCTCCTGGCAAGCCAGGCAAGGGAGTTGCCTCTGTCCTTGTTCAGCTTTACCTTCTGATTCTCCAAATATGAGCTACGAAGAACCACACAATTCCAATGGAGAGAACGATCTGGAATATCTTTATTTTTGAGGAATAATCCGTTTGGTACCTTAGATGGTAATGTCGTGAGCTAGTTCAGCTACTGGAAAGAGCCCAACTCTAACTTTACAGGGTATATGTTATTTTAGCTAGTAATCAAAGTGCTTGTTCATTTACTAACTAGCATTTGGGACAGACACTTGGCAGGTCTTTCCAATCTCCAAACCAAAATCTTAGTGGTGGACAATAAGTCTTCTGAACAGTTCCCATAATTGTGTTATTATTTATGCATGAAAGTTAAGAAAAATAAAGAAAATACTGAAATACTGAAATAGGAAGCTTTTTGTAAGCCTTAAAGTACTGTCCTTGTTTCCAGTATGTTTTATCATCTTTATCTCTGAGCTTAAGTTTCATCCTCTTCCAGAGGAATGTTGGGATAAGTGCAGGCAACAGAAGCTAATCTTAAACCTGTTAGAATGATGGAGCTTAGAGCAGTCATGAGGGCCTGATGTCATTACAGCAGGATACTGAGCAGGGGAGACGGGTGAAACTGTATAGTCGGAGTACTCTGCTCAGCATAAAAAAGGAGACTGAAATACAACCCCTTTTCTGCTAGTTCACTTTTAATTATTGAACAAATAGTTGATAAAAATGATGGGTTTGTTTTGTTTGTTTGTTTGCCTGTAGTTTCCGTGCAGGTTAATGACGCTTGAGTGTTTGCATAGACAAATTTTCTTCTATGGCATTGAAAACAAAACAAAATTAGAGTTGCAGAATGGCAACTTAATTGCATCTTAAACTAGTTACCTGTGTTCTTGTTCATAACTTTCTCGTCAATGTTTTTTTTTCCATTTCTCAATCTGATACTTACACAAATGTAGTTAAAAATGTAGTTATCAATTTATCTGATATGCATATCTGATTAATTTCTTTAGCTCAGAATATATACTAAATATATACTAATATAAGTTAGTTTAAGAAACATGATTTTACTTAACAGAGCAATGGATTTCCTGCTCTTTCATGCTGCATGTTTTTGCTTGCAGTGAGACTTCTGGAAGGACAGTGAGAATGTATTGATTAAGTATTAATCAGCATAATCAGCATAATCAGCATAAAAATGGTGTATGTTGACAGTGAGGATGGAAATGTTTGTGAAAGATTTTGAGCAAAGCAAGGTAACTAGGTTTTAGGCTGTTCTAACTATTTCCATTTGCTAATCTAGTTGGGAAGTCCAGACGGCAATTCCAGGTAGTTCATTTGCACCCTGTTCTTTATATAATACTTCCAACATTCTCTTTCCCATTGTAGTTTACTTTCCTCTGTAAAGCTGTCATATGGAGTCGTTCTGTGGAGAATATATCCATTTCCAAGTATTGACTCTAATGCTTGAATCCAGAGAGTCTGTGTAGTTTTTTTAATTTTTAATTTTTAATTTTTAATTTTTAATTTTTAATTTTTAATTTTTAATTTTTAATTTTTAATTTTTAATTTTTAATTTTTTTTTTTATTTGGTGAAACGTGCTAGTTTTACTTCCTAGTTAATACTTTTGGGGAGGGAGGGAGGAAGGAGCTTTTGTCTTAGCAGTCTTGTTTTTTTGAAATGTTTTTGTATCTGGAAATCATGTAACTTTCTAAAATGTATCTGAATGTAAAACAATTTCCTTCAAAGCAGGAAGTGGAATTTAAGGATTGATTTGGGTAATTCTGTTGTAATCTGGGGTAGTTAATGACTTAGTGTGCAGCAATTAGTGTTTGAGGTAGGGTATTGCTTGGTGAACAGCGCAGAGGAGCAGAGCAGAGGAGGAAACGGAAGGACGTGTGTAGGGGGAAGCCCTTATCACTGGGCCAGGCCCATGTGCGTTTCCTCATCAGCCAGGCTGCCCTTCCTGCTTCACTGCTGACACACCGCGACTGCTTGAGGTGGTTTGAAGCTGTCGGCTGTGGAAGGGGCAGCTGGAAGGCAGCAGGTTGTTGGCGCAGCCTTTGGTGAGGTGCTGTGGTGGGCCCTGGGCCTCAGGAAGCATCTGCTGCCCGTGCGCACGTGGGATCCCTAATGGGGAGACAGGCCGTGTTCCGCATTGACACAGGCTTGCTGTCTGTGCCCAGAGGAACTTGGCATGGGCATCCTCCATCCAGGCAATGGAACAGGCCGATGTTTTAAATAGCAATGTCTCAGGGCGCATATTACATGTCTTGAAAGCCAGAGGTGTGAATTTACAGCTTTGCCTGCGTTTTACAAGATCACCTACTATGGTAGGCAGATATATTTGCTGTATTTTTACTAGTTGACTAGCATAAAGGGGAAAAAAAGGCTTTGCAGAGAGCTGGAGCATAAACTGCTAGCAGCCTGGTGAGAAAAGGCAGCTTGAAGCTCTAAGTGTCTCACACACAAGTGCGTGACGAAAAAAATACTTTCTCTGGAGCCAGGAGTCAATAAGAAACTAACTTGAGTGGCCTGAGCAACAGGAGGGGAGAGTAGCCCTAAAGTAAGGAAAAGCAGCTAGCTTGTTCTGGTGAGAAACAGTATTTTGGCTATAATAAGGTTTTTTGACAGCTTTTCTGACACAAGATGTTTAACAGGCCAGGATCTTTCTTTAGCTGCAAGAAAACATTCGAGATGGATGGGTGCTCCGAAGTTGTTTTTCTGGTGACTCCAGGTTATATTTCCCCCTGAAAAGCAAACGAGCAGAGAGGTGGCACAGATGTCGTGTCATGAGGGAGTGCGCTGCGCTTTTACAGGAAAAGGAAGGGATGGAGACTTGAGGCGGGGGAGAAAGAAAGCTGAAGGAATGAAAATGGAGAAGGTGCTTCAGTCATGGGTAAACAAACCATTAAAAAAAATCTAGAACTGTAATGAGTCCAGAATTGTTGCTAATTTTTAATTAAATGTTTTATAATAAAGAAGTGGTTCATGCTTTCATTAATTTGATTATATAATGAACTTGCTAGTGATATCCTTTATAGCTTGGGCTTCCTTTTTTTAGCAATGAACATGTTCCATGTACGTGCACATCGCAGTCTGTGTTACAAGCTCATTACTTCAAATATTATGAATTAATGTCATGATTTTGGCAGGATCTGGAGGAATAAATTTTGACATATAACTTCCGAAGCTGATGTTTTTTTCCTGAATTATGACAGAAGTAGGACCTCCTGTTGCGTTTGCATGTAAATGACTTGGTAAAAAAATGCATATTTTTATTCTTCAATTTCCTAAGCAACAGATGTAAAATTCAACGGAATGTGACTTACTAGGTTAGACAAGAGACCCGGTCCTTTTGGTATCCTGGCCTGTGTAGTGTTAAGCACCAAGTGTCTCATAAAAGTGCAAGCATTTCCATGACAGGAATCCTTAACAAATTGGCTTTTCCAGCTTGTTGACTCTACATAACTCCACATGGCTTTGCCTTTTCTGGAGCACAAGCGAACGAAGCGAAATCTGCAAAACGCAGATTTTTTTCTCTTTCTGCTTTTTGCACCTTGGAGTGGCTATTGATTTAGCGACCTGTTTCTAGGGGAGGGGGAAAGGCCTGCTCTGTGATGTTAGGAAGCCTTGGGTGCATGGAGCTAGGGGAAGGCTGCCAGGGAGGGCGCTAGGACCCGTCCTTTTGGCAGCGAGGAGTGGGAGAAGCCAGAACCTCCCAAGGCTGTCGAAGAAATCCAACCAGATATTGTAGGATGTGGGGGGTTATTCATTTATTTTTAACTTAAAGCTCGTGTGACATAGTTTGAGAGTTCAGTCTCCTCTTTTTACACTGTGCAGTGTATATCGGGCTCTTGAGAAATTTCAGGAGCCCATGTGAATTTTTAGCATTTTGTCTGGCAGGGCTCCTGCTGTAAGCAGACCCCTTCCTTTTTTTGTCTGGGAATATACATTCCCAGCAAGATGCTACATGTCCTTAAGAGTCACTTAGTATTTTGGGTTTTTTGTCATGATTGTTTGTATAATAAATACTCTTAGTTTGGTGGTTGTGTCCATGTAAAGTAGCTTATGCTTTAGAGTCAGCCCGTCAAGCACAATTCTGTGCAGCAAAGCACAGCTGGGATGCTGAGTCCTGGTGTTGCCCTGGGTCTGTTCTACATCGCACTGCACAAGAACGGCCTGCAAGGAACGCCTGATCTTTTGAACAAATCTTGGAGCTTCCTAACCCAATGCCACGAGTCTCGTTCCCTCGACGCCCCTCAAACTTACCTCAGATGCCCTAATTATCAGTAATCATCTTTATTTATGATTCAGTTTTAGCTCTGTTTTGGTACAGTTAAATATTGGAAGGTGTCATATTGAAAAGAATCTTTTTTTTTTTCTTTTTACATTTGCTAGGAAATAGTATATCCTAGTAACTTTAAACTGTGATTTTTCTGTGTGTGACTTTCACAGAAGAGCTGCTTGCATGGAATTTTACTATTGAGCTGCTGATTTGTTTACCCTGGGTTGTTTGAAAAGGCAGTGTCTTTTAGCACCCTGAAGCTCCGGAGCAGCCCTGAGCAGGAAGCAGCTGTGGCCAAAAACACTGCGGCCAAGGGCCGTGTCCGTGCAGAGAAGCTCTGTGGAGAAGCACCCCGTGTTGCCTGGGCAGAGCTGCACGGAAACTGCTCTGAGGGGCTGGGGGCTGGAGCCCCCCGGTGCCTGGTCCCCTGGGAGCCTCCCGGGAGCCCCCTGGTCCCCCGGGAGCGGCGGGGAGACTGCCCTGTCCCGTCCCTGCAGCGCGGCGGGTGCTTAGTCCTGCCCCGCGCAGGCTCCTCTGGCCTCCCCACTTGCAGTTCAAGGTATCCTGAAGTTACTGTGCAGCAGAGTAGCTACGGATTTACTCTGTGCTGCAGTTATAAACTTTTAATAGACCTGTTTAGGATAACAGATAACAGGTAAAATGTTCAGGATACACTTCATTCCACCTTCACGGCTATACACACTAGCTTTACACAGCTCTACACTAGTTTTTCAAGGGAAGATTCCTATTATGTTTGAATATTTACTATGTAGCATCCTTAAAAACTGTTCCTGTAATGGGAAAATTGAGAATGTACCTCAGTCCCAGTGGCTTGCTAATTAAAAAGCACACATCATGGTAACCTATTAGGTATGAATAATCTGACAGCAGTGGATGGAGGTGGCTGAAGTCTCTCAATGGCAATTAGGAAAAGGAAAGTTTTAACATTCTTCTGTGTTGTATTTTTAAAGAAACAGACCTGGAGGAAATAATCCTGTTTAAGGAATTGCTGTTACAGAAAGTTGGTATTCCTTAGCCAGGAAATGTTACTAATTGCTCTTAGAATAAACTTGTCAGTTAAAAGGTCTATTTTAAGTTTGCAAAACTGAAAATCAAACATACAAACCCTTACTCAGAAGAAAGTATAAACATGGAGTATGAGTACTTCCTTCTGCAATTAATGAGCAGGGTTAATTTTACTTTTCCACTGAGGTTTGCCTAAGTATGTAGATACTCGTTTGCTTTTCCCTGGCAAGGAGCAAGGATCTCTGGAAACTTCCATGTTTCTAGTGCTCTGCTTCTTTCTGTTTTGTCGTGTGTGCCTTTAGCTCCCAAGTGTTTCCTCCATGTCAATGGCCTGTTGGATTTCAGGCTTTTGTTGTTGTTGTTGTTGTATTTACTGGATTTTTGTGCCTGTTAGGAGATGTTGTGGAACCTCCTTCCCTGGAGGTCTTCCAAACCTGCCTGGATGCCACCCTATGCCACATGCTCCAGGGGTCCCTGCTGGAGCAGGGGGTTGGACTAGATCATCTCTAGAGGTCCCTTCCTCAGCCATTCTGTGATTATGGTACCAAGCACTTCCTGAAGAAGCTTGTGACTTCTGTGGTGTCTCCATTCCCTAGCCCAGCCCTGCAGTGGTGTTTGCTGCAGGCAGGACGGTTCCTTCCCACACGCTGCTGCGTCCTGGGCTTCGTACTGAGAACTGGCTGACTGGCACAGTATGTGAGATGTACTCTGGGGGATCAAAACTCAGTTTTGGGGTCTTTTATTCCTGTTTGATTTTTTCAGTATCTCATGTGGCAGTTGCTTGCTGTTCATAGTTTCACATGATCTTTATGTAGCCTAACTGCTTTATTGGTTTCAACTTTGTAGTCTAAAAAGGCCGTCTCCCTCTTAAGCAATTATGTTGGCTAAGATAATCCCTAGATGCTTTCTCTCAGAATTTGTTCCTACCTCCTTATTTAGAGTTATTTTTCTAACCTTTTCTCTGTATGCTTAATGACCAGGGCAACTGAGGAGAGATTAGCTGCCATGGCAAGGAACAACAAAAAAAATCTTTTTGCTTTATCAGAATTTATCAGAGCGTGTGTTTGTTTTTTTGTCTTTCTTCAATTTAGGGCATAATTCCTTTTCTTAAGAGACCTCCCATATTAGGCCAACTTTGGAAGAAAAATATTAAGCAAATAATGCTTGTTGATCATACTCATTCATGAGGTGAATGCATTTGTTTCTTTGAAAAATGACAATCTCGTCGTCGTTTTACAGCTGCAGACTTTAAAATTTACTCTTGTCAGACCTGTGTTACAGGACATATAGAAGTTGATTATTTTCTCAGGAAATGAGAGCAATTGCATAGGATCAAATACAAGAGGAGCTTTTTATCTTGGAGAAATCATATGTAAACGCGCAGTCACTCTGAGGAGTCTCTCCTGTTTTTTCCTTTTTTAAATGCAGCCAACTCAGGGTTCTGTGTGCATTGGTTTGCTCTTCCAAAAGAAAGAATAAAGAAAAAGGTGAATGCTTCAAGCAGTCTCATAGTGCAAACCAGTTCTTATGCTGTTGTCCTGTCCTCACAGCACATTCTGTTGTGCTTTACTTAGGCTTGTTTTCTGTATTTGTGGTGACATTTGTAATTAAGCTTTGCAGATTTTCTTCTCTCAAGTGGTTAGCACCGTGTTCCTGGCACTGTTGTGAGAACATCAGTTTATATGTTAACTCTTGCTCCCTCTCCTGGCTTTGTAGCAGAATAACAAGAAACGTTGCAACTTCTGCACAAATAGTTCTTTGCACTTCTTATCTAGAGGCTCAGGTAAGTTAAATTCAGAACATGTTCTTCTAGCACCTTATGCTGCTATGAGATGAGATGCAACACCTTGAAGGCTTTTGATTTATCTACCTTATTTCTATCTCAATATGTAGCATTTTACATAGTTCTAAACAGCAATGCATGTTTTCCTGGATAGCACCTGTAACTGTTCAGATATCCTTGTCCTACAATTGTTCATATCCTTTGCTGTTAATTAGCAGCACAGAAAAACAGACGATTTGTTTCTTAGGAGCAAAACTGATCTGAAGGACATCTTTAACTGAGAAGATGCCACATGTGTCCAAATCCCCTGTAGATACAGCATATGTGCCAGTCTGTTCATCTTTAGAAAAACCATTAGCCTAGGACGCCTGGTTTTAAGACAATTAAATGTCCATACGGGCCAGCTGGAGTTTCCAGGGTCAGTATATCACTACCCAGCAAGTCGAAGAATGAATGTTAAGTCAGCCTTAATCCTCTTATGGATGGAGACAACCTTTAGAGGAGAGGTCCACAACGTAATTGTCTCTTCAGTGCTTTTTTATTACAAGCTCCCCAAACATGTCCCCAGGACATGTTGGGGTTAGTAGGTACATAATGACTGGAGAGGAAAGGTAGGTCAAGCAACATCAGTTTTTTTTCCCCGTTGCATTGACTGTAAGGTTGTACTTGATCTAGACAGGTTTAGAAATGGTCATTTGAACAGGTAATCTTTTCTCCTCTTCCTGGTTAGTGCCTTTTCTTCAGTCTTTTCTAATTTACGAGTGGGGAAAAAATGAGCTCGTTGATTTCTCTGTGTGTATTGCATGGTAGTTGTGAGGATCGCCCAGCCTGGAGCTGTTGTGCCAATCTGAGAAGTACTCGGAGTTCACATGTGGGCTGTGGAATATGCAGCAGAGGTCACGGGGCAGGTATTTCTGTGTGGATGTACAGATGTGTGTATAGGGACAGGAACCAGCCCTTTATCTGTGGTGCCCCTTTTTATAGTTGGTCCCTGGTGCTTAGAAATTTGCTTCTGTCCCAGGACAAGCTTCTGTCTTCAGCTGTTCGCATGTATTTTGTAAATGTGGTTTTGACTGTAAATATGATTTTGGGTTTTCAAAACACCAGACTGGTCCGGTCCAGGACCCTCTTCTGTGGTTAGGATTTTAACACTGAAGAAGTGAAAGAATTAAGAGATGGTAAGGAAAAATGTGTCCTTGTACAGTCAGGGTTTAAAGTTTGTAGAATGATTTCGGTTGGGAGGAACCTTCATCAGCTCTAACCCTCTGTTCAAAGAAGGTCCGACTCATGGAAATCAAATCATGAATGCGGACAGAAAATTTGCCTCCCACCCCTTTATTTAAAATGGTACTAAAGGGATATGTGGGTATTTTGAGACTTTTATAATGTTTAAGGAGCAAAGAATCTGTAAACTGAGGGCATTCAAGCAGGTTGCTGACTAGATGCAATATGAATTATGAAATGCAATATGAATATCAAAGATCTAACTAGTTTTGACTATTTTAACATGCAAAATAAGACCAACTCTAGCCCTAATTTGGTAAGGAAATTGAAATGCCACCTTAACCTATTAGTTTATAGCAGCAGAAACTAAAGGTGACATGAATCACAAAGGGGACTATGTGATCTGATGTGAGCTGTTAATGGACTTCTTCAAAACCTGCCATATCAGCAAGAAGAAATATTGATAAGTTGCTTGCAAACCATCTAGTTAAATGGAAGTAATTTGCTGTTTGTGCATCACTAGGTTTTCTGCTTCTATTTAAATTGAGAAATTAATTCTGAGTGAACCTTATGCCCATGCTGCCTTTCTCAGCTTGCGCTGCTCTTATTGATCTGCAGTTTGTGGCTCATCACTTCAAGTGTGGGGGACACTGCAATTCCCCTGGCTCATTTTAAGTTCTACTTCAATGTCCATAATTGTGAACTTGAATTTATTCCATCCCACTTGCTGTGACGGGCAGTGTGGGAAGGGTGCTAACAACAGCCTCGGCTTTCTTCTGCAAGCCTGATGACTGGGCAATATCCCCATTTACTGATCTCTTCCATTTCCTTTTTATGTTATTAAGCAATTTCCAGCTATAATTTTAGCCTTGTAGTCCTGTGATACTTCAGAAGTGAGCAGTAACAAGCTGGTTTGGGATACGTGTTTGTATGAATGATATGATATGAAGTGAGGTGAGAGTTTTATGAGTTCTCCTATAAGTGTGTGCAGCAAAACTGACCTTGCTGTGTGGAGCAGTGGGCAGCCAGAGCGCTCAGAGAAAAGGCTGTGAAATTTTCTCTTAAGAACAGTGACTTAAATAATGTGCTTGGTGTTTCTACTGCTCTTTGGCTGAAATTATTGCACATTAGGTAACGTTGCAGATCCTAATATGCCAGAAGGGACAGGCTTTTGCTCTACCAAAGAGTCTGCATTTGAACTTTGTCTCCTATGTACTGCTGAACTGGGACTGTTTGGCCTGGAGACGAGCAAGGCGCACACTGTATGTGTGTGTTTATATACATATACGTGCACATGTGTATGTACTTGCATGCATATATGTTTCTAGCTGTGCTTATTAAAGGAAGTTTTATTGCAAGCATCCTGGACCTTTCTGATATTAGAAAGTATGGTCAGAGTTAGTCTCATTCAGTTGTATTTATTCTCTGTTCTTTCCTGCGTATCCTGTTCATTTGGATCTCATCTGTCCTTCACATCTGTAATAAATCTCTGTCTCTTCCTGTCTCTCTTTTGAATTGTAGCTCTAAAATATCAGTTAAATCTGTAAATAAATTAAAAAGGGGGGGTGGGGAAAGGGAGGTAGCAGATAAGAGAGGATGAAAGGGACTAATTTAGGGTATAGTAACTGGAGCAACAGTGCAATTGAACTTGCACTCGACCACTGGCATCCCAGCCTGGGAGGAACTAAGGACACTGACAACAGTGGACTGTTCCTCAGCTTGGGACTTATTAAGTGTCTGTGGCATCCACTTTTCCTGACAGTGCCCCTAGCTGTGATGATATCCTCCAGGACGTTTCCATTTCCGTGGCTTTTTGGCTCATGTTGGGAGAAAACTTGCTTGCTTGTGACTTAGTAGATATTGGTATACCATAAGTATAAGTGACGTGATCGCATGATCTCTGTTTTGGTCGTATGCTTTGCAAACATGCAAAGTTTAGTATTTTGGATGAGACTTTTTGTGAGTTGCAATGAATGAGATAGCTTGGTGTAATCTTCTGTGCTTGGAATACAACTGTTCAGGGCTTTTTTTTTTATGATGAAAAAGTAGATTTAAGATAACTATGCTTTTTAATTTGATGAAAAAGAACTCAATTTTTTTTGGTTGCTTAACGAAAAGGTTTTATATGTAGCTAACCTTTATCCCATCATAAGCAATGTAGCCGGAATAGCGGAGTTTGGAAGGGATTCATTCAGAAAGGACTGGGGTGTCTTCAAATCACACGTGGGCTTGACTTCAATTAGATGAAGTGATTATCTTTAAAACAGAGAAGCATGCAGTAGGACTTGATGCATTCATGATAAATAACTGTAGATCTAAGCTGTATTTAGTGCTGTCAAATTTGTTGTGCTAATAACTGCAGCTTCACTTTTCCTGGGATCTGATTGCAGCAGCATTTCCTGAAAGAAGCCTTAATCTCCCCTTTGAGCCTCTGAAGTGGTCACCTTGCATGAGTCATGTGCTGCTTGTGTGGAGAAGGGTTAATGACGGTTCTCTTCTGCCTGATTCACTTGCAGCCTCTATTTAGAAATTGATTGCTGTATTGGAATTTAATATCATGTTTTTCCTTTCCTTCAGTTTCTAAGGGAAGATATGCAATATAAGGATGCCTCCAATAAGCACAGTCACCTGCACAGGGAAGATAAACACATCACCATTGAGGATCTGTGGAAACGCTGGAAAACCTCTGAAGGTAGGTAAAAAGGAGCTGCTGGGAAGAATGGCTATTAAAAAAACATAATTTATTAATCTTCATCAATTGAATTACACTGTCTCTTTTCAAGCATCCTGAAAAACTGGTATTGGTTTTTATGAACTGTGGATAGTATGTAAACACAAATGAAAGCTCAGTTCAGCTGGTGTTAACTTCCTCTGAATGTACTGGATAAATTGAGATAGGTGGCATAGGCACCAGTAAGAAGTTATAATATATGAAAGTAACTGTTGCAAGCATTGAACTGCTGATAAATGTGCTTTAATGTAAGCAAGCCTTAGAGTCTGCCCTCAGACTCTTTTTCTTAAAATGTATGTAATATAGCATACTAATTAAAAAAAAAAAAAAATCCACGTATTTTTATTTTTATCCAAATGCTTTTGGGCTATCGAGAACTGAAATTCTTTGTCTATAGTGTTTTGAAAAACCTTGTTTCTCTTGGTGATATTGGAATAATCCTCACCCACTCCCCCCATTTGAATCAAAATAACTACCTAGGCTCCCTGCCCTGCTTTTTCCCTCCCATTTAGGTGTGCTCGTGGTGAACACAAGCCTAAAAGTTGGTATCACTTGATATCAAAGTAGCAACCAATGAGGAATAAAACTAGGAAGATGTCATTGATCCAGCTAATATAGGAAGTCATTTGAATGCAGTATGGGATAATATACTAAGTTGAATTAAAAGTGTTTTCTGGGTATTGTATGTGCTATATGTCTAGATTTCGGTCAGTAATTTTTAGGCCAATCTCTTTAAATGTTCTCCAGGTATTTATTAAAGAGGATTCTGCAGAATGAATATATTGCAACTAAATTAAAACTGCAGCAGAAGAGAATTGCAGAGCAAATTACTTGACTACAGTTATTGTTCTGACTGTTACGAGCTTATGGCTAACTCTTTTAAAACCCACTGTTTAGTAACGGCAGAAGATCTGTCTGTTGTATACAGCTTAGCACATTTCTCTTGAATATAGTGAACAGCAGGAGTTGGCCTTACAAGATTGAGGTCTGTTACTGAAGGAGTGTCACGTTGTGCTGTGGTTGCTTATGGTGACTTTGCTCTGAATCCTGCTGAGGAAACTGAAGTAGCACCAGTGGGAAGCCCTTATTAGACTCCCATTGGCCTGTGGTGTCTTTTGCATCTACGACACCTTAATTTATGCTGAGCAGAATTGCTTTTTCCATAAAGATTTCTGAACTGTGCCTGTTAATGTGAAATGTTCATGTTCTGCTTAAAATATCAGTCTTAAAAGATGAATAAGGTTTGAGGGAAGAAGTAAAGGGCACAGTTTATGGAAAAGCAAGTACACTTGCTTGTCTGTTGGTCTCCTGGGATTAAGAAAAGTGGAGGTTATATTTAATAGCTTGGGAAGGGGTATTTGAAGTGACTGTTTATGTGGAACTCTGAAAATTGCATCCATGTTAAATTTGAGTCTTTAAAGTGTGGTTTTTTTGTTTGTTTGTGGGTTTTTTGAATCCTTAGGGGATATTCTGTGCTGCTGCAAATTATAGAAATTTGAACTGAGGGCTGCTGTAGTTCTCATGCAAAGAAAGAATCAAGTCATAGCTGAAATCAGCCATACCTAGCTTAATGTTGCTGTGTTGCAATGTACTTTTGAGTCCTTTGGTACAAAACAAGACTGTAATTTTAGTTGTTCTTTACGTTTTGTGTGACTTTTTGATTTTGTAATCTGAGGCCGTAGACAGGGAACTTTAGAGCCATAGCAAAGAACTAGCAAGTGTTAGAAGCACAAGAAGCAGCTGCCTTCCAGAAGTCCTTCTGGTGTGTGCTTGTTTTATGGTGTTTGTCTTGACTGTCTCCTGTTCTTTCTTAACTAAACAGGATTTATGTGTGTACTCAAGTCTTTAAACAATTCAAGCCTGGTGTTTTGTGGGCTGAATTGGAAGGTGCAGCTTGGGTGTTTTTTCTGCAGGGGCCTTAAGGCAGTGGTAGCTGTGAAGGCAGCAAAGATGGTAGATGGCTGTTTGCTTTGTGTGTCTGAATTTCAGCCTTCATGCAATTCCTTTGCAAAGGAATTCTGTTTCTCAGGGGTGTCTGCCACCTTTCCCTCACAGAGGGGGCTGAACCTGTGTGAATTTGGGTGCTATCAGGAGAGAGGTGTCTAGGTCTTTGGCAGTAAGGGAGGCTAAAATCAGTGCAGAGCTTTTGAGAGCCCTGCTTAAGAGGGAACCAATTTGGCAGTAACCCAAGGTGAGTCTTTACTGACCTGTCTCTGCTGACCTGTCTGTGGAATGGGTAAGATGCTGCCGTTTGGGGGAATGTGGCACTGTCCCTCAAACTTGCTTTTTGTGGCAATATGAAACAGTAGTAGCAGCCCTGGGGTTCCCCACTGCTTCGTTATTTCATTATTGGCACACTAATGAGCCCTCTCAGAGGTTGGTTTTCCAGATTGCAGAAAGCCTTGCCTTGCCGTTGGGGCTGCTTGGTCTGCAATGCGCAGGGTGCTCTGTAAGCTGAGGACTTCTCTATAACAGCTCCACCCTCGCTGTGGCTTTTATTTTTCTCTTAACTCCCCTTCTTTCCCCTCTGTCATGTGCGTCTGTGATCCCTGGTTCTAGCCCGAGGTCGCACAGCACAGCAAGTGGCCTTGCAGCAACGGGAGGAGGCAGTTGTGCCCCACGGAGAGGCTGCGGTCGCGCTGGCCCTTCTTAGCAGGCGGCTGCCGTGGGTCTTGGGATTGTGGGCTGGGAAGCGCAGAGAGGCCGTGCCCAGGATGGCCGTGCCCAGCAGCCTGGCCAGCTGGGAGCAGCACCCTGCTGCAGGCTGCCCCTCCTCTGCAAGGGGAAGTAAGAGTAGCTCTAATGTCAAACCCTTGAAAAGCTAATCTGCCCTTAGCTGCGCACTTCAGCTGCTTCTGTCTCCTTTGCTTTTCAATACTGTTTAAAAGTGTGCTGGCAACAGCTTGTTTTGTGCTAATGCTGCTGGTGAAAGTCCTGCTAAAGCAAAACTAGCTCTTGAATCCTCCTGTATGTTCAATACAGAACTGTCTGAAGTTGGTGACATTGTCTTGCCTGGTTCACGTATTCTCAATTTTAAACTTAGTATTTGGCTATCATTCATTCCTTGCTATAATACATGAATGAAGTGACAGGCAGTCCCACCTTCTTTTCAGTCATGAACAGAGGTTGACAAGGAGCAACTCCTGTGCTGGATCAGTTTGAAGCAGCTCTTGCCTCTCTCACTTCCAGTCATGTTATTGCAGATGACAAAAGCGAACAAGAATAGAGCAGTTCCTACAAGGCTAAGTGCTGCACAGGGGAGTAAAGCCTGTGGCTCCTGCAGCTGCCTGCCTGGGACATGCTGCTGACATCCTTTCTCTCACACTGTCTGAAGTAGGTGTGAGGGAAGAATTTTATGCTTAATCTTTTTGTTCTATGCCTTTAATACACAGTAGTCATCACCTGCTACTGCAGGATCTGAAGGACTATTTTTTAGGTGCTTAAAATAAGGAAACATTTATTACCTCAGCTAATTAATAGGGGCTGTCACATTCTAATTGGCAGTGCAGAAGGAGCCGAGTTTCAACAGGCTCCCGTGACCTTCAGCGCAGGCAGCAGAGATCCCTCCTCTCCGATCACATTTCAGTCAGCCACAACTGCTGCTGCTGAATAAGAAGGCCCATTTACTTCAGTGCTGTGTGCTGTGTTAGAATATATTTATGTATTTGTCACAAGTATTGCTTGATTTGTCTTCAGTAGTGTTGGAAGAACTAGAAGATATCAACTGAAAAAAGAACGGAGGGAGGGAGAGGTAAATCTGGGCTTCCAGAGCAGTTAGAGAAGGGGGGAAGAAGGGGCTGGTGCGGTTCTGTCCCACCCAGGACACCAAGGGCCTCAGGGGGCCGACTCTGACCTTCTGCCTGTGCAGAGCTAACCTGTAAGTGGTACAGCAGGTTCCAGGGGGGAAAAAGGCAGAAAATGACTTTTCAGCTGAGTACAACTGTTGCACATGTGGTGCAGCTTCATCTTGGGACCTTCCATGCATTGCCTGGCTGTGGTTGACTGCTATAATTTGAATAGTTTTCTGTCCAGTTCCTGTTTGTGTATCTCACCTAGCTTTCTTAAATGTATAGGTGGTTTGTTGTGGTTTGTTTTGGCTGTGTCAAATCAAAGCAGTGTTCTTTAAATGAATTTGTGAAGACACTTTCAGAAGAGAAGTTTAGTTGATGTTTTCTTCAGTCTTAACATTCTTTTTCTGAGATGCTCAAAATAACTTGTAAATATTATTGTTTCATATTTGAGAAACAATTGAGAGCTTTTACAGTGACCTGTGAAAATGACCTGTTTGTAAATGAAGCTGAAACATCTTGCATCGAATCTTGAAATAATATGACAAAGTAGAGCACAGAAGGAAATGGGAGAGTGTCCTTCTGAAAAGGCGGGGTGTGTGTGTAGCCATTTGCATAGATATAAGGCAAGCTGTTTTGCATCGTTAACTTTTTAGAGACCTATTTTTAGGACCTGTGAAATGTGTTCTGGTTCTGGTCATCTGGAATGATGAGAATCTGAAGTGTTTAGACTTGACTTTAAGTTATACCAAGGGAAATAAGAATAATTTTGTTCTCGGTGTACATGTGGTAGTGCAGTAGGCTGCAATAGGAATTTGAACTAGCACAAGTTTCAGCCGTTTGCAGCTTTCCTGTTGAGTGCTAAGCCACTTGTTTCTCAGGAGTGATTGTGCAAGTTCACTGAGAATGTGCCTTCAGGACATAAGTTTCCCAAAGAAAACCTGTGCCCAGTGTTATCAGATGCAAGTACAGCTTGAGAGGGCAAATATTTCTTAAAATCAGGTGTCTCTTCATGCAAATAGACCCCTGTGCAGGAGGTGGTGGTCCTGGGGTTTGTCTTGCGATGCAGACGAGCTGCTGCAGAGCGAAGAGGAGAGCACGGCTGCTCCCTGCTTTGGGCAGTGTGAAGGTGGAAGCAGCAGCAGCTGGGAGCATGTATTGGCCAGAAGCTGATGATTTATAGCAAAATCTGTGGATAGCATTTCCTTGTTTTCTTATAGCATCTGTAGCTATGAACGGCTATGTAGACCCTTGCAGTTATGAATCCAGTGGAAAATTGACCTAATCTACACACTCTAAAATATTATTTTCTCAGTGGGATTATTATTTTGTATAATGCAGAATGTCCTAGGAGTGACTTAAATGGTCATGTTGTGTGGACATGTTCTGAAATATTTTCTTTTGGTCTTTTCTGCCCCCTTTTTTTGTCATTTGAAGGCATGAGCTGCTATGAAGATTCTAGTGAAAACAAGCAGATAAGGCCTTGTCCTGGGAGAGGCCAGAGGAAAAAAATTGAGGTTCACATCAGTAGATAAAAGTCACAAGATACTGTATTACTTCAGGGAGGGGGGAGAGAAATCTCAAATATTCTCTGGAATTTTTAATAAAGACATGTTTCTTGTTGGTTACACACTTGTTTGTTTAAAACTTGCCTGGACTGCTACTGTGAGGAGCATATAATGAAAATGGCAAAATGCCAGAAACATATTTAGCAAAGGTGAGTACTCATTTATCTATAATTATATTAAGAAAAAACAAAACTTTGCTTGTTGTAGTCTGCTTTTCTGTCACTTGCCTTTTGAATCATGCTGCTGCTGTTTCTGATTATCAGTGTTATTAAGCAAATGTTTTTCTTCCAGTTCATAACTGGACCCAAGAGGAGACTCTTCAGTGGCTGTCAGAATTTGTTGAATTGCCCCAATATGAAAAGAATTTTAGAGACAGCAATGTGAAAGGAACAACGCTTCCCAGGTGAATATTCCCCCTGTGTCAGTCTCAAATGATTCCCTGTAGGTTGCTGCTTTTGTCCGTTTTTGGAACAACTGTCTGAGCCTAAACAAATGTGCTCAAATGCAAGAAAAGAAGTGCGATTCTGAAGAAATGTTGTTATTATTCCTGCCAAATTATTTCCAGATAAAATTTCCTTCCTGCCACTCCTTCCACCTTATGTCTTGCTGCTGCAGCTTTTATTGACAGTGATGACTGTGTATGGTATCTAACTTCGTTTTGCACGATTTCTAGCGTGTTGTTTGGGTAAACATCAGCACTGTTGGCAGAACCCCTGCTCTTGAGCCTAACTGCTAGATTCCAATATTGCATTTAGAAGAATGGGTGACACAAGACCTGCAGATAAGCTGGTACCATTTGTCTGTGCCTAGTAGATTTATTTTGAAACGGTTTCAGAAAGTAAAGAATAGGAAACAGAAAATACCGTTTTATACTTCTCATTCTAACACATGCTGAGATGTTTTTTGATGACACAACTGTCACTATCATATATCCTATTCTGTTTTAATTGTGTCGCTGTAAAAATATATAAAACTGTGTGGGAAAAGTGACTACACTTTGACCAGTTCTGGCTAAAGCTTACGAAGAAGTAGGTAACACTCTTGTATCATTAACAGGATTGCAGCAAATGAACATGCTTTCATGATTTCACACCTGAAAATAATTGACCGGAGCCACAGACAGAAGCTTCAGCTGAAAGCCTTGGATGTTGTTCTGTTTGGACCACTCACACGTTAGTATTTTTGTTGTTTTATTTCTTACCATGAATTGTGAGAATTCAGTATAAAAAATGGTTTCAGTGACATTTCTCGCTGTATGTAGGACAGCTTGTTTTGTTTTGTAGATGTATATTGATGGATTATTTGGCATGTGTTGTGGAGCTGGAAGGAAAAAGCACTCAAGGTGTTGGAATCGAGTAAACTGGCTGCTGGCATATGTAAGGTTCTGCAGTAATTTTAGTATATCCCTCCCTAGACTGATGTATATTGCCTTTTCTGTCACCAAAAAAAAACCCTATCTGTGTTTTTGGCTGTGTTTAAGTTACTACTTCCAGCTAACGTTACAGCCTATCCTCCAAAACAAGGCAGTGGTAGTGGTGCAGAGCCAGTCCCAGTCTCTTTTGCGCAGACTTGGGTTTAAGTATGCTTGGATTTAATGTTACAGTTCAGCATCTGCTCCATTTTAGCTCATGGAGATGCCTCCTTACCTTCAGTGGTCCACAGGCTTGCTTGGTGGTATCCCTGAATTAGGAAGCCCTCTGAGAGCTGGATGGTCGTTTAGGAAACTAGGCAGTGGCTCTTAAAAAGGTAGCACAGCCCTGGGCAGTCAGATTTTTAGGGCAGGGGGTCTAACACACTGTCTTCATGTGTATCTTTAGGGCTCCCTCTTCCATTGGAGCAGTTCTGAGATGCTTAATTCTGCCATAGCGGCTTAGTTATGCAGCATTATCATAGCTGAGATTCTTTTTTGTTCTCTTCTCTTGCTGCTGGTGGAAGCTGATTAGCCCTGAAACCAGTGCAGTTCTTGCACAGGCCTTTACCAGAGCTGCTGAGCCGTGGCATGTTTGTCCCCATAGCCCTTGTGATGTGAAACAGATCCACAACGAAACTGGTTATGGATCTGCAGCTCTTAAGCTGTAACTGTCATGATCTGAAACGTGCTTTGGTGTTTCATACTTGACTGTTAGTTTAGTCGATAGAATTGGGACAAGGCCGTGGTCTGCTGAAGTCATAGAGACAAAAATCCAAGGCCTGGTTAAGTCTTAGGTTGAAGTGGTTATTCTTCAAAACAGAGCCCCAGGTTCTTGAAAAACTGATATATGCTGCACTAGTTATATTGAAGCAATTAAACTTCCAATCTTCACATTAGGAAATTAATTGCCTGTTTTGCGATCAGAATTAACAGAAGTTGTGTTTTAAATGTCTGTTTTACAGAAGTTTATATAACTGCAAAAAATGTACAAGCAAATTGCATCTGAATGTCAGATAAAACAGTTTTAGAATTCAGACTTTGCTTTTTGAGTGTTGCTGCTAGCAGTAGAGTCCTTTAAAAATCTACTTTATTTCAGACAAGTGAACTTTTTTCTTGTCATTGAATAGTGCAGGGAACAGATTAGTGTGAATTTATTCAAAGCATAGCTTGACTTCAAAGTTTCTCCTAGTTTTTCCAGTTGCAATTTGTAAGGCTATAATTAAACTCTGTATAAAGATACAGACTGTGTCATGTAAAAGATTATAGAGCTTTGCTGTATGTGATGTAAAGTTTTAGTATAGATTTTGTATGTTGCTTTGGAAATCCTCTCAGATGCTTTGGAAAGGGGGTTGTCAGAGAGGAGGTTTGAGATAAATGAGCTGGATTTCTGTTTAGCATCATGTTCCATCACCTGTAGGCTGTGAACAGGCCATTTCCACGGTGGCTTTCTGTACCAACTGTGTAGATAATGATCATGTTGTTCTCTGTTCAGGTCCCCCTCACAACTGGATGAAGGATTTTGTGTTAACGGTTTCTATAGTGATTGGGTTTGGTGGCTGCTGGTTTGCATACACTCAGAACAGGACCTCGAGAGAACATATCACAAAAATGATGAAGGACTTGGAAAGTCTCCAAACAGCAGAGCAAAGTCTTCTTGACTTGCAGGAAAGGTATAAGAACTAAAAAAACCCCCTCAACTCTTCAATGAGTTGTACTTGTTTTTATTTTGAGGTGAAGTACAAATACAGATTGTTTAAAGTCATAAGTGACTTGATTTTAAGCTGTCTTTGAATTTTGTTCATCTTCATTTTTCACAGAAATTCCCATTTTAGTAACATTTTTTTGGTTAAAATTGTGTCTGGATGTTTTAGAATGTAATATGAACCTAAGGATGCAAGTAAAGAATATAGAGCTTCAGTTGTCTTTTTATTTATTGATTTTCCACTTAAACAAGAAGACATTTCTTTACTGTGGGGGGTGGTTGAACATTGAAACTGCTATGTGGAGAGGTTGTATCAGATCCATCACTGGTGCTCTTTAAAACCTAATTGGATGTGGTCCCTGGAAACTTACTGTAGCTGTTGCCGCTTGAGCAAAGAGGTTGGGCCAGGTGGTCTCTAAAGGTCTCTTCCAACCACAACTGTTCTATGATTCTGTGAGTCAGAAACCTGGGGGTTTTTTGTTTGTGGTCTTTTTTTCATAAATCACAGTTTACCTCGGAATCTATAGTTTCTTGACTTAGAAATGAGATTATCTCTTATCTCTCTCTCTCTCTCTCTCTTTTTTTTTTTTAATTGGTAGCTTCTGTAGTATATCTGTGCCTTCTGTAGGTCGGTTTTGTTTGGTACTTTATTCCCTTTACATCTTTAATGAAGGTTCACCCTAAAGTGTCCATATTTTATCTGGTATTGTGGCCTGCAGTTTTCTTACTGGCTTGGATATAATTGCTGCTGATTCATGCTGTTTGCATGTTCTTGTTCTTCCTTCTGTTGACTTATACCAAGACTTGTAGCAAATACACTGTATATTTTCTTATTCTTGCTCACCTCAGGCTTGAAAAGGCACAAGAAGAAAACAGAAATGTTGCTGTGGAAAAGCAAAATCTGGAGCGCAAAATGATGGATGAAATCAATGATGCAAAACGGGAAGCCCATCGACTGCGAGAGCTGAGGGAAGGAGCTGAATGTGAGCTGAGCAGGCTCAAATATGCAGAGGAAGAGCTAGTACAGGTACCTGCAAACTGTAATTTTAGCATTGACTTTAAGTTGATGGTTTTAGCTGATGTTTAGCATCAGAGCATTTCTCTGATGCTAGATTTCAATGAAAAAATATAAATCACTTAATGCTTGTCATTGTCCATCAGTCATATGCATTGTCTAGTAAAATGCTCTCAAAGCTATGAAAAGAAACATGGATTGTGTATTAGGCTATATTCGTAATACTATATATGATTCATACAATATACTATTCATCATGTATTTAAGTGTAGAGAACATAATACACACCAGAAGAAGTTTTTTTACTATCTTGTTATCAGACCAGAAATAAGAGCTTTGTTGCATTCTTCTGAGTGGTAATGGATTAGTTTATAGAACTAACTCAAAACTTCTTGCATTAGAAGTATATTGAAACATCAGGTTTGCGACTATACTGGTAGGAAAAAAATCTGAGAGTAATATAAAATGTGGAAAGTGATATACTGTGGTTCACAAATGCCTGATCTGCCTTCTTAATGGCCACTGGCACACATTGAAGCTGTGCAAAACTTCAGGGTTATTACTCTGCGGAGGGGGGAAAATGTGTTTATATTTCACTTCTGCTGTCGGTTCTAGTGATGGTCTTGATGAAACTTTTATATTTTTTGATAGGTTCGAATGGCTTTAAAAAAGGCTGAGAAGGAGTTTGAGCTGAGAAGCAACTGGTCTGTTCCTGAAGCTTTGCAGAAATGGCTTCAGTTAACACATGAAGTTGAAGTACAGTATTACAATATCAAAAGACAACATGCAGAAATGCAATTAGCAATTGCCAAAGATGAGGTACTAACTTTTATTATTTAGCCACTTAGAGACTTTTCTGATCTGGTGCTCTGATATATGGACTAGCAGGTGCAAATTATTTGCTTGAGAGGTTGGATAGTTTTTCTGCTTTGCAGATATATCCTGCATATCAGTATTGCTAGTGTTTCATGACCTGCATTAATGGGATAACTTATCTTATGCATTTAATTTTATTCTGTGTTTCAGGCAGAAAAGATAAAAAAGAAGCGAAGCACCGTGTTTGGAACACTGCATGTTGCACACAGCTCCTCACTGGATGATGTGGACCATAAAATACTTGAAGCAAAGTAAGAGTTAGCAGGATTTTAGTTAATTGTCACTTATTCCTGGAACAACAGGCTTTGCGAAGAATTGTGATGTAGAATTTAGCCTCTGATGTGTTTTTTGTGCTCTTAAGTGAAACTGGAGATTGTAGTGGGAATATTTGTAGTCTTTAATGCTTCCTGGTGTGCTGGGATGGTTGAACAGCCATTGCTCTGTAAGAACAGTGCACACAGTTTTCACCTTGTATGCTTTTTTCAGGAAGGCGCTCTCTGAGCTGACGACGTGTTTGCGAGAGCGGCTCTATCGCTGGCAGCAGATCGAGAAGATTTGTGGCTTCCAAATAGCGCACAATTCTGGGCTCCCGAGCTTGACATCCTCTCTGTACTCTGAACACAGCTGGGTAGTGATGCCCCGCGTTTCCATTCCTCCTTACCCGATTGCTGGGGGAGTTGATGACTTGGATGAAGATACTCCTCCGATAGTTTCACAATTTCATGGTAAGTGGCGTGTTCAGCAAAGCAAAAGGAGGAAAGTTGTGAAGGTTGAGGGAATTGAGGGGCAAATGTAAGGGCAGGTGGGAGAGGAATGCTGGAATGTAACAAGTGGACTAAAGTCTCAGGGAACAAAATGCTATGTAGTTTTCCAAGTACATCTGCTGGAATTTGTAGAGAATGGTTTGCTGGGGTTTGCAATAAAAGTAATACAGAACAAACCTTTATTCCTACGTTATTTTTGGGGAGGGGAGAAGAGGGATAATCAGAAGGCGGCGGCTAAGGATTCAAAAGTCTGATCATTGTGCTAGGGTTGGTCCTAAACCAAAATTTGTAAACTATAATGCAAAAGTTCTCTTAGCTCATTTTTCTTACCATAGGGAGGATGGGACGGAGGTTTTGAGGGGTCCCTTGAGCTACTAAGATGATCACACCCTTTGAGAGAGGCAGCGCTTTCAAAATGTTCTGTAATGGCTGGGACAAAATCCTGTTGTTGTCCAAGGGAAGCTTCCAGACAGAATGTTTGTGTTGGGATGCACTGGGTTGTTTGAGAACAAGGCTAAGAGGCCAAATGCTGAAGGGAGGGAAATGCAGCTTCAGTTAAACTATGATCAGAAGATACACACTGGGGATTTGGACCACCCTTGTGCCTTGAGTCATTGCGTCAATACAAGAGCCTGTTTTATAGAGGATGTGATTAACTGGACTCCAGAGGCAAATTAAAAAGATGAGCTCCCACATAACTGTTCAGACAAGGGATACCAAGCTGAAGAATGACTAGGGAAGAAATCTCTGTCATATTTGTACACTTTTCTTCCTGGGCTTGCATTCTCAGAAGAAATGAGAACTGTATTTGAAAAGGAGCATCATGAGAATTGTTTCTACTTTACTTGTTTTATTGACTTGTTTTGGTGAAATTGAGGCACAGATTTCTTTGAGATGGACGAATATTTTGACAGTACCCTACATGCCTCTTTTAAAGTTCATTAATCCTTTTGTGACACTATAACAGTGACTTTTAGTCACTGTTAAAGAATAATGTTGCTTCAGCTTGTCCTTCACTATCAAGGCTTTGATTTAAACCTTTGCAACAGTATTTATTAAAGAAACAGTGATTTGTGATGCCTAGAGTAAAGATTTATCAGTTTCAAAATGAAGTACTCAAGTACTCTATTTGTTATCAGAACTTTCCAGATTGTCTAAAATACCAAGCCACTTAGTGCATCAGACCCCTAAACCACTAATCTTAGTCATGCTCTCTGAGAATACTCAGCCTTCTTGTTAGGTTATTTCATGAGAAGGAAGCCAGAGAACAAAGTGCAGTTGGTTCAGAGCAACTAGGATTAGAGAAGGACCGTGCAGTTTATAAGGGCATACTTAAATTAAACTTTGTTATATGCTTATGCCCTTGTGGTTTCAATTTTTGATTACATTTAGCCCATTTCAGCTGTTTTGGAAGTCTAGGTAATGAGTACTGTGTCATTCAGTGATAAAAGATGTCTTAGTAGAATTACAAGAACTTTAAATGTTTTCTGAGTTTCGCCACGGTACTATAGCCTGCTTTTATGAAACCATCACGTGAGAAGTAGCAGCTTATCTTTGAAGGTTAAAAAAAATATTTTTTATTTATGCTCAGTGAAAAAAATGGAAAGATTTGAATTGGGGAAAGAGGGGGGAAAACATGTTAAATGATATCTTCTTGAGAGCAGCAATTTAGGAGGAGTCTAATTACTGTATGATAGGCTGATAACTACTAAATTATTCCCATTCTTCAGGAAAAAAAAAAAAAGACAAATGCACATGAGGAAGGACAGAAGCAAAGTGGCTTGTCTCATTCATGAGACTTCAGGCAAAATACAGTCTACAGACAGGTCAGTTATGAGCAAGACTGTTTCAATGTCTGGACTTGAACTGAACTGTCTGGTCTGGACCATTTCCTGGCCAGCATCCTTGATCTCACAATGAACAGAGCTGGAAGTCTGTCAGACTTCTTTGTGCCTCTGCAATCAGTGTGATAGTCTAAAGCAGTCTAAAGTATTATATCTGTTAATCCTTGGCTAAAGAACAAAAGGATCTAAGGAAACATATGAACTAGACTTAGAACAAGGGCTTCAGGAGACGGGGACAGTGAAACCTCTCCCTTTCTATTGACTGATCAGTATTCAGCTGATTCTTTGATATATTAATTTGTATTAAATTCTAAGTGTTACATTTGCTTAGCTAGAGTTTTTGTAATCCTGTGTATATAGACTTACAATATCCAGAATGCTTATAGTTTCTCTCAAAGCTCAGTACTGGGGCACTTTGTGTGTTACATCGGCAAGCAGAGTGGCATCTAATTTATGTATGTATGCAATCCAGATATTTTTCAAGGGCCTCCATATTCTCAGTTCACACCTGCTTTTTTAGGAACGTTTAACGACACAAGCTTGTTTTTGATCTGTGTACACCTTTTCCTCAGGTCAGTGTAGAGTTCATCAAACGTAAAATCAGAAGGTTGAGTTGTACATGACAACTGTCATGCTCGGACTTGTGAGTCACCCTTTTCTGTTCAGCCCGGAAGGAGACACAGTCTAAGTGTTGGTGAGGTGCAGCTAAGTTGCAGTTGCTGGTCCCGAGTGGTGACTTGCTGCACTAAAAGCACAATGGCAGCTGAAACTTCTGAGATTCCAGCAATGGACGCTAATTTACCTGAGGCTAAAGTGACATCTCAAAGGAAGGTGTGTTCTGTGTCAGGCAGGCCAGACATCCTGGTCTGCAAAAATCATTTATTATGTTAATGTGCTCTTTCTTTTAGGTAAGCATTTTGAACATAAGGGCATGTCCTGTCCTGTTATTCTGTGGAATAGTTGGGGATATAAGAAATCCTGAGACTCAAAATAGGTCTGTAGACCTATTTCTGAAGGATTATTACTGTCTAATCAGCTTCTGAAGGCGGAATTGTATCAGGAGCTTATGTGACTTCCAGTTAGATACTTGGTCAACTTTTACGCTGCTGTGTCCTCCTATTAGTGTAGTTATGTCCTGAAATGCACAGTCTGCAAAAAGGAAATTTTATTAAATAGGAAATTTTCCTTCTTGAAGTGAAGTTGAGTTAGATATTTCATGTCTAATAGTGTGTGTATTTATATATGATAATTGTTCTCCTGTGTCTAAGTGTAGCTTCTAACTGATGCAGTGCATTTCAAATGACTGTTTGGAAACCTTGTAAAATTCTGGAAGATTCTTTTAGCTGCAGCTCACCACAGAAGTAAAATGCGGGGTATCATGTAAAATACTCCTCCCAGCACCACTCTTTTTTGTTTACAAAGGGTTGGGAGTTTCAGTAGGGCCTTTCCCTTTGCCCTGCGGACAGGGTGGTTAGCGGGAGGTTTTGGTGGACAGGCAGGCACAGAGGTGCAGCCCTGGGATGTTGCTCAGGTGCTTCATCAGGGACTTGCAGAGTGTGCAAGGCAGGCGCTGACTGCCAAACTCCCTCTTCTTGCACCAGCTGAGCAACGGGAAGGTGATTGACACGAGTCATTGCGGCTGTAGCAGACACCTGCCATTTGATACTCAGTAACATTGATGTCATTTGGGGGTTTGGTGTTCTTCCCCCCGCCTTTTTTTTTTTTTTTCTCTCCTTTGCCTCAGGGTCCATTGTCAAACCTCCCAGCACGCTGGCGAGAAGCAGCAGCTTGTGTCGCTCGAGACGCAATGTTGTGCCATCATCTCCACAGTCCCAACAGGCCCTGCACTCCCCTGACCCCGACATCCTGTCTGTGTCGAGCTGCCCTGCTCTTTATCGAACCGAAGAGGAGGAGGAAGCCATTTACTTCTCTGCTGACAAGCAATGGTATGGAGACTAGCAAGCAGCACTTGGGATCTGATAGTATGATTTGTGACTGTCGGTGCAACATTAGAGGTTAAGTTCTTCACTGCTGTGTGTATGTAAATAGCTAGCATGTTGTATGAAATTAATGTTACAGTCCAGGGTGCGCTGAACTAACCCTGATTCTCCATTACAATGTGTTACTGGCTTTTACATCTGAAACTAGGATCAAAAGCAATGTCAGCTACTGGGCGAAGAGAAGATGGATGGTAACACAATTCTTACAGCATGTTGAGCGTGTACCTACTCTTGTTACATGGCCTCATAGGAAAAGGTTAAATTCCTTTTGGAAGGAGCAAATGAGCTTGTTGAAAGGTAGGGACACTTGTCCTGAAGAAACTTTTTGCATATGCTAGGCTTGAATCTCATTTGATTTCATAACTTCTCTGATTTCATGCGCCAGCAAAGTAGTTTTTGTTCCTTGAAGCGAGATGCAAATGACTGCCCACCAAAACAAGATTAAAGAAATGTTGTCTTAAAGTTTGATAATCAAATGGTTTAATGTTGCTTCATTGTAGCTTTAATATTGTGATTCAACTATGTCTCCAGTTAGTAGAAATGTAATAAATTATTGAAATTGACAGATGAAGGAAATAATCTACCTGCAAAAGTAGAGGAGTATGCTGTTATATGTGTGGCTTTCTTCAAGTACAGTATCTTCTAAACATTTTAAGTTAAAACTCATGTTAATGTTTTTTTTCTCATCTCATTGCTGAGGAAAAGTGTGGGTGGTGCATCCAGGCTAACGGCATTGATTCTGAATTGTGTTTTTTTTTTTTTTCTTTTCTTTTCCAAAATGCAAAAACCTGATGGTTTGGTGTTTCTCCTGTGCTTGCTCTGACTCAGGGAAGTCCCGGAGACAGGCTCAGAGTGCGACTCCTTCAGTTCATCCGTTGGAAGGAAGCAGTCTCCTCCATCAAGTCTTGAGATGTACCAGGCACTCTCTCCTCAGAAGGCATCCCGGGAAGAACTCTCATTGGAGGAGTCCTCTACGGGAGACTCCTCTTCTCTAACTGCAGATATTTCCAGGGGCTCTCCTGACTGCGTAGGCATGGCAGAAACAAAGAGCATGATCTTTAGCCCCGCGAGCAAAGTGTACAATGGAATACTTGAGAAGTCCTGCAGCATGAACCAGCTCTCAAGCGGGATCGCCCTCCCGAAGCCTCGCCACACCTCGTGCTCCTCAGCCAGCAGCGACAGTAAACCCAGCCAGGAAGCCTCTCCTTTCCCTAGGATAAGTAGTATCCCAAAGGACCTGTACCAAAACGGTGAAAAAAACAAAAAGCCATCAAAAATAAAAAGCCTCTTTAAGAAGAAGAGTAAGTGAGGTGGACAGAATAAACCTACAGGAATGATATAAAAACTCTATATTTTTTAAATCTTTTGAATGTAATTCCATTCGAGCATTCCCGACTGAATGCCCTAATGGAATGCTCTGTAGGTCAACTCTATTTAACTGACTCTTTTGTCAAAGATCATGCCAGCTGTCAAGGACAAATCATTAAAAAGTTCAGACAGTTTACAGTCATTTCTGCCTATTTATTTCTGGGGGTTTAGTTTATTCATAAACGTTTTTTTTAAGCCACTTTGGACTTCTAAGCTTTAATGGACTAGTAAGCCTTCCGGGGCTTGCCAAAGTTTCTTGTTTACCAGAGCATCTTCTTATCTTTCCATAGAGCTAGGACGTTTATCTACTGGACTTTAAGAAAATAAGAAGTAGAACTAATTGAATTGCACTACTATTTTCCAGACTGGAAAAGTCTCTCCGCGACTGAAACTGAAAGACTTTAAAGTGACTGAGAAGATGGATCTTTTCACTTTTAGATCTTTTGGCATTTTTAAGTAGATCCTAGGATTTCTAATAGACTCGATTTCTGGAAATGGAAATGCCACGCTTTTATTATGGGAAGCTTTGTTAGATGCGTTTATTATTAGAATGGGTCAAGTCCTGCTGTAAAGATCATGTTTTTCCCAGGACTTTCACTGTGATTTTACTTCACTGCAGGCTGTATGATAAAATGATATATAGATAATTTAACAAGAGGAGAGGCTCTTGATTCCTTATGCAAGTGATGGATATGAAACTTGACCGAGGACTGAAAATATTCATCCTCCTAGATGAGGGGGGGCGGGTAGTAGCTTTTGTTTACAGACTGACAGACAATGGACACTTGGTTGTAAACGTTTGTACTGTGGTAAAGATAATAAATTGGAAACATTATTGTGCTTGGGAATGTTCCAATTTTAGCTGATGCTTGTTTCAGAGGTCCTGTTTGTCAAAAGCTGTTGTAGGCTACATTGCTTATGCTTACTGCTGTGTGTAAGTTATTGTTATATTTTTTGGATTAACCATTAATGTCTTAATGTCCTCCTTTTGTAAGATTTCATACACTTTATTTTTGTATAGTTTGAAAATCTAGCTGTTCAGACATGTCTGAAGTAAATGGTATAATTTTATAATGCATACTGTTATACTAACTCATAATTTTAGATATAAAGATAGATATAAAGGTGAGACTCTGGACATGCTTCGGGATAAGCAGTTTTTATGTTAAGTAAGCTTTTATAGGGAGAGACGAAATTACTATGGGGTAACAAAGAAGCCTTCTTAGGGAAACAGTAGCTAGTTGTTCAGAAAGATTTTTTTTAACACTTGGAGACAACAAATGTACTGCTCGAGTAACAGTGCCTTTTATTCAGTTTGTCTGAAAAAATGTTAATACCGAGCAAGAATTTCTTTAGAGGTACATTCCAAAGAAATCCTCCTTGCTCTAATGAACGCAAGCAATTGATCCAGTGATGACTAAATAATTTCAGCTCTTCCACAGGGGTATGCTAGTTGTCTCAGTGACAGCTGCTGCCGCCAGTGACCTGCCATGAGGGCCATGTTCCTTGCCAATACGTATACGCTGCGCTGTATGGAAGAATTAACTCGCTGCTTGCCTGAACTATTCGCTAGTGAGTAGCCTGCAACAAAAGCTGTAGCTAATTGACACTGATATATTGTTTTCCTTTCATCTTCTCTTTAGGTTCCACTGTACGTAGTTGGTGTTAGTTGTGTCCTCGTGAAGTGGTGAGATTAAGGGAAGCATTTACTGTGGCCAGTGAAACGGAGGAGGAGGAGGACCAGTAGGGATAGATTTCAAAGTGTTTGACAGTCTCAGGACCACAATCCAATGGATGTGGCAGGCTGCTATCTGCTTATCTTATTTAACAAGTGAAAGCAGTAACTCTGGAAACAAGGGTCGTGGACTAGCCCAACCCTGGGAAATCCAAAGTTGACCGTGCTTTAAACTTTGTTCCCTCGAGAGATATGAAGTTCTACTGTCCAGGACTTCTAGATAACACAGGACATTGAAAATTGGATGGAGATATTAGATGTGCCTGTGAATACCTTAAAAGTCTTGGAACATTGGTGTATTTAAGAGAACAGAAAGCAGCCACAGTTTTACTGTCCAACAAAGAATGGTTGAAAATTGTGTACATTGTGAACATAGAAAAGAAGCAGAGAGGAAGCCCAATGTTAGTTAATATTTGGAGAAGAAGCAAATAGGAACAGAAAATGAGAACATGATATTGTGCTATTCTCAGTCATCAAACTGAACTACTATAGCTGAAAAAAAAAAAAAAATCATCACAAGGTAACATGCCTGTGAACAAAGATTGTGCACTCTGTATGCGTTGGACTCTTACCAGGAGTCATTCAGAGGGATGTGCCATCAGAACCATTTCAGTGCGGAGCATTTGGAGTTGTTAAAAAGCCTAATATATTGGACATGTACAAAGGGAAACTATGTTTAAAAACAAACAAAAAAAAAAAAAATAGGGAACTTGTTTTGCCTCAGATACCTGGATGGGAAAGACCACTACCACAAGAACATTCAGATTTGAAGTCTGCACTTGAAAGCATTACAGCAATATTTGAATTTTTAAAGCAAAATCTGCAGCTGGAGATTAGATCTTGCAGTGTGAGTTTTGAGGAACTCTTATCACTACCAAAGAAGATGAGGGAACATTCTGATACTGAAGAGTAAATAATTTGCATCTGAAAACCGGTACTTTGGAGGCAGTAGAGAGGACTGCTTAATCCCGACATTGATACCATACAAGCGCAAATTCTGAGAAGCCTAAACAGGCAAGTTCAGTTTTATATAGTAAGAAAATTGAGTAGTGGAAGTGGTTGTGTATTTATTGGCTTTGAATCCTTAAAAGCTGTATTTTTTTGAGCCGGCAATTCAATGCACCTTAAGAGCAAATGATATGGTATTGTACAAACAAATCAGGTGAGATTATCACAGGAATAGGTTTTGGCTTCAAACTGGCTCCCCAGACCTTTGGGGTACAAACTGCTTCCAACACCCTGTTTGTTACCAACTGTCCTGTAACTTTATAGCTGCTTCTTTAAAAACCCAACTGCTTTTTGAGTTCATAAAATAAACCTTAATGGAACTAAAAGGTCAAGTTAATACGTTTGGAGAAGTACTGGGTATTGTATTAAGGCTGTAATTAATTTGGAATTCGTAGGTTTTTCTTTTGTTTTTCAGTATTTTAATGCAGTCCTTACACATCTTGTCTCCTAGATCTGTTCACATTCTAACTGCAATGCGACTACTGTAGAAGTGAAAACTTTTAGCATCCTTTTACCGTGCGAATTTGTATTCCAGTAAAATCATTTGGCATCTGGCGGATGGAGGGGCTTCCTTGAGCCACTGCTGTAAAGCTACATTATATATATATATATATTTCTATTTATATATATGTATGTATGAAAAGGATGTGTTGAAATGTTGCGATGACTCTAAGGAGGATCTTCTGTGCAAATCCATCCTTAAAAGAAGTACCTGGCGTGAATCAGGTCAATCCTATGGCATGAGTCAGTCCTATGAGACCTGTCAGCGTCTCAATGAGTGAGGAGATGATGAGGTGCTTTAGAAGGTCCGTTGAGGTTTCTTCCCCTGCTTGATTAGTGACGTAATTTATCTGAACTAGCTGGCAGTTGGTGAGTCCAACCACTAGGATTTCTGTGAGACATGTCAGTCATCATAGGCACGATTCTTATAGTGTCATCAGCCTTAGATGGCTCAGGACTTCCTAAGCTCTCGACTCAGCCTGGTTGTGATCAGAGTATATGAGGGTTTTATAGCTAAAATCCATGCTCCAAGAACTATTGGAGAACCTAAAAATAGATGGTGAAGATTCTTGCTTATTTAAGTACTTAATGTTGAAACTTTTGTCAAGGCAGGGCCCATTTATGGACACTGTCCATAAAGGTTTTCCCTGAAGACTTTAAGTCTTTCATCTATAGTAGGCCCTGTCAGATGTTTTTCCTGCATATCAGAAAGTACATTGGCAATTAGGGCTGTGAAGGAGAGTGAGAAACCCAGACCTCCGTAACTGAACAAAGACAAACCCTTCTGTAGTTCTCTTTGATCCTTGGGAGAGGTTTTTCTTTTCTTTAAAAAACTTAAGGGAAGGGCATTTTTTGGTTACTTGTGGTCAAGTTTAAAATTAAAATGGTTGTGTTTTTTTCTTTTTTCTTCTCGGACAATGTTGGAATTTAAGTAAAAATTGTACTTTGTCAGTTGCAATTGTGTTTCAGTAGCCTTTTTATCTCCCTGCTTCCCTGGC
Source organism: Nothoprocta perdicaria (assembly GCF_003342845.1). NCBI lineage: Eukaryota > Metazoa > Chordata > Aves > Tinamiformes > Tinamidae > Nothoprocta > Nothoprocta perdicaria. The sequence goes on along the minus strand of NW_020455204.1, from coordinate 13,196,858 downwards.
ACCTACATAATAGGTTTCCCTTCACCTTCTGATGGGCACTTTGCTGAAACAGTCCATCTTGGTCAAGGTTACAAGTTGCTTTAAGAATGTGCTTTCTTGCTTGGAGGGCAGCAAGATAGTAATGAACCAAAGGGAACTTGACTCCTCTTTGTCTCATGATGTTTATGGATGCCATCCTGATCTAGGCAATTAATTTTGCAATTGGTTGAAAGCCTGCAAAGATAAAATTAATTAGAAATGGAAACTTCCAAGATTTTGGCCTTTTGCTTCTGAGTATTTGTGAAAACAGTTTGCCAGGACAAAGATAAGCTTTAATTAGTATTTCGTATGCAATCATCTTTTAGAGTTTCAGAACAGTTTCATTCCCGTTTCCAAGATTCATTGCTGGAGAAGGATTACTGCCTTAGTTTTATAATGCATGCAAAGAAGCATTTATTTTTCATTAAAACTTGAAAACAAGAGAGAAGAACATAAATAAACCTGAACGCTTAACTTCAAATATCTTTGAAGCCAAGTAAAGTTATTACTGGCTCATGGACCTGTTTAGTATTTGATTATCTACATGTTCAATACATTAAACAGGATGAACAGGGCTTTCTTATCTGTTCCAGGTGCAGTGACTGAAGCGATGAGTTACTGTCCTGTTCGAAAGAGTGCTTGGTTAGACTTGCTCTAGGCCATTGATTCCTGAACATTGCAGCTTTATTGAATAGTCTGCCAAAACTGCATCATTCTGAGCGCTAGGAAATTTTTCTATTACTGGCTTTTAAAATGAATTTTGGTTGTAACAGGGAAAGAAAAAAATAAAGAGCCATTTTACTGGGTCTGAATATCTACTTAGTTCCCCAGATCTTGCCTAAGCAGAAGACATGATTCTGATAAATCTGTTACGCTTACCTGTTGCTGCCAGTTGCCCTTGCACCTGACACTGCTTAAGCACCAGCCCATTTTGGCCTTTCAGAAATAAAATGGCTTCATACGTTCATTTCACTACCGCTGTGAATCCCAAGTCCACCAAATTTGTGGTGTGGGTGTGTGTCTACTGTTCTTCTGAAAAGAACTGGGAAGACTGGTCTCTGAGAGTTAAGGAAAATTCATTTGAGTAGAGTAATAAGAAATTCCTCTTGCTTGTCCCATAAGATGAAAAAGTGTCCAAGTCTTTGATTTTTTTGAAGTCCAAGCACTAAGCAATGGTTAGAACTCACTCAGCTTGCAGGTGATGGGAAGGTCCATTCCATTGTGGGATTTTGAGATCAGTGATTCTTGGCTTTATCCAAGAATCAAACTTTCTTCTTTGGAAGTGCTTTGTAGGGCATTGCTTGGTTTCTTTTTTTCTCCATTTTCTACCCAGTGTTAAATTTGATAGTTGTCACATTAAGTTACCTGTTCAGCAGATCTCAGAGTAGTTTGGGGTCATGGTTTCTATTGTGTGTCTTAAAGTTGATTTATGGTTTAGTATGTGTGAAGACATCTGAATTAAGATTTCCTGCCCTCCCCACCATACATTCCTCTTATTCTGCACAGTTCTTTGTGATCCCTCTGCTGTTACAAAAAATATGCAGGTGTTGATACTTGATTCATACTGACTTTCACTATACAGGACATTTTTCAGCTGAGAATTGCTAATAAGTGGTAGAAATTTCTTTTTAAAGACTAGATCATGGTTAAATATCCTTGCAAAAAGGCTGCTCTGCTTCACTTGGACTACATATGGCATTGCCTCTGCTGTGGTACAGGAGTGATGAGTTATCCTTTTCAATTTCTGATTCATGTGTTAATTTTATCTCATAACTGAGTTGCCAAAATTATTTTCCAATCTGAACTAATTTAATATTAAGGCCAGTATATCCAGTCCTTCAAGAGTCAATCTCCAACTGTCAGCAATCAGTCTGTTCTTACTGAGATAAGTTAGTTGTTTCTGCAGAAAACTGTTTCCACCTTGAACACTTTTTAAATGTGATAGATGGTAAAAATAGGTTCCTGAAGTCCCCAAGCAGAAGGTAGAGACCTTTCGAAGTGACCCAGGTGACCTGTGTTCATCAGCTTCCAAATCATCTCTTGGGAAGAAGGAGCCTCCCGAGATGAATGCAGAGCTACTCGCTGCTCGGAACTTTGTAGTTAATTATATTTGGCTATTACAGTAACTTGCATGTGTGTTTGCTTACTTTGCATTAGCTGAGGAGTTACGGGAGAACTTGGGGGGCTTGTTTAAGAAGTTGGTGTTTAAGAAACAAAACACAGCAAACTCAGATGAGAAACATGCCAGGTTGTGGACTGGCTTGAACCAACAAACATGCCAGATTTTGGTCTAAAGTTTAAGTAGTTCTTAATGAAATTGTTTGGCTTGTGTATTTTTACACTGCTTGCAAGCAACAATAACTAAAAATTTAAACACTCTATATTTCAGTGAGGCAGTTTGGGAGATGTACCCTGCCCTGTTATTTCTTGTTTAGGTAAGATTGAATGGTAGTGAATATTCAGCATATTCATGCCCGAGTGAAAGCTGAGCAGAATTGAAGTGATTTGCATTTCTTTTTAATTGCAGCTTCATAAAAATGTAGATATTTGCATAAAGCCCATCACTGGATCTAGATGTTTCAGTAATACAGCAGAAGAGGACCAAGACAAGTAAACATACAGAGCTTAAAACTTAGTATTCTCCTGTTTTGCGAAGGCATGTTGTCCTCCATGCAGATTCTCCTCTTCCTCTATTTGCTCTTAGCTACTGTTTGTTTTCTTATGTTGAACTAAAATAAGAAACAAAGCCCTGAGACTGATGGGTTTCTCTGATATATGCACACTGTACTTGCTTTAACTTCATCTACTGCATGTTGTTAATGCTGTACACAAATGCAGTTGGAGTATTTCTTTGGTGTTGTACAGCATGATGCATTTCATTCCCCTTTCTAGTTTACCTCCCATTAGCTATATATTTGCTTACAACTGGAAGAAACTGAGTTTCGGGAATTAAGTCTTTGTTTGCATAAAAATCATATTTTCTGTGAGTCTTATGAGAAACGTCCTGCTTGGAGAGTCTTGGACAGTATTTTCTTGTGTTTATTCATGTTGTTATTTTGCTTTATTTCATAAATGGATATTGATTTCGGATGTTGTTACACTTAATGTTGAATAAATCTGACTTCCATTTTGAAAAGTAAAACTGCGTTAGTGAAAAATGTTATATAATGTAATTCATCACAAACTGCTGTGCAGAGTGTGCAAACTTCATTGATTTTATTATTTACCTTGGGGTAAATTTTGTTCTGCTTAGAGTTTGGCCAGGATTTCTTTTCCTACGGGGTTTTATTGAAGCTTATCTATGATAATACAGGACAAGGAAAGGTGGAGGCAGTTTTGTTAGGTAGGGTGCTACAGCTGAGATCCCAGCAGCTATTGGAGTGATTATGTGGTGCTGTCATTGCTGAGCATGAGCATCAGTTGGAAAAACTGTTCTCCCCAAAAATAGTCTTTGTTGTTCAATATTCCTTTTAACTTACAGCAACTCTGTACTGCACCTAAATAACCGCATGTTTTAAAATGACTTCTCTTGCAACCAGTTCTGCAAACTGGACACTTTGCTTCTGAAGTTGCATGTAAGTAAATGTGACAAGATTGCAAGGAGGGAAGTGAGTGAATGGCAATGCAAGAGAGGAACATGGGGTCACATGTGGAGATCATAAAGTGCAAAATAAATCAATAAATTATTTTTTCTCTTGGAGAGGAATCCCAGACTTACTGGTAAGTGGAAGCAGATGTAGCTTATCCTCTCCCTGCATTTTCCTGTATAGAGAGGTCTTGTTATTGCACTGATTACTCACAAAGTGGTCAAAGATGGTTCACTTAAGAAGCAATAAATTCTTAGTCTGTGCGAGATAACTACCTTGCTGCTTTAGAGGGTTAATATTCTTGCTTAAACATGCTTTATTTTTCCCCTGCCCTGTATAAATGGAGAAGGCAAGCAGGCTGGCTGAGCCCAATGTAAGTGGTTTTCTAAATCCCACCAGCCATCTGGCTGCACCTTCAGGGACCTTTTCCTACCAGGGACCTACCATTCATTCCGTGTGCAAATTGTGCTTGAGCTATTAAAGTTTTTAATATTTTTATTTTAAACCAAACAAAAAGTCTTATTTTACTGGAACACTTGACAGCCAGGCAAATGAAATGGCCTTATCCCTCGGGATGTTACTGAGCTGTTTGCTAACAGCTTTGGCAAACTAGGATTCAGTCACTGAGCTTGAAATTTTTCTTTCCAGATGAATTGCTTTTGATGAGTTTTCAATGTATTAAAGTCCATTTCCTCAGCTTGTCAAATGTGAGTGTTTCAAACTGATGGTCTTACCAATTGCACTGGCATGGCTTGGGCAATTCCACAACATCCTGCATGTGCAGGTTAAATGGAAAATGGGGCAAGGGTGGAAATGGGCCGGGTAGTCTCTCCTCTAAGGTCCTGCCTGTTGAGCTGTTCCTAGTGCTTCTAGTGAAGCCACTTCTGCTTTAGTTCCCTAAAGGTCCCCATGTCCCTGTTGCTGCCTGAGCCTGGCCTTCCGAGGGCCTTGCACTAAGCTGCTTACGTAGCCATACAGGGGGAAGCATGTCTTAATGCAGATAAATCCCTGAAAAAAAGCTAAAGTTTAGATGTGTTCCTTCTTGGAGGAGCTTGATCCTGCAGTACTTGTTTGCTCCAACCTCTTTTTACTCCCCTACTCTTGTACTTGCATAATTACCAATTTTCTCCAATGTTTCTAAGAAGAAGTTAAATGGCTAACTCCTTAATCTAAAATATAGTTGCTTCAGTTCTGAAGGCCAAGGTTTTCCTGAGTTCGGAGAGGTCTTATCTTCCAGTTAGTGTCTTGCTATTCTGGCCATTTCTGATTCTTATACTGCATTTCTGTTTCCTTACATACCAGCTACTTGCATATTTTTAAAAGTCCTCACTCTGCAGTTATCCTCATCAATTCTGTGTAGGTTAGGCTTATAAATATAGCTTAGAAATTGTAAGTTAAAACTACAGCAGGTAGGTGGAGGCATGAGAATGTGTGGGTGAAGAGAGGTGCACAGGAGAAAGTTTATCCCTGTTTGTATTTTGAAATGCAGGAGCCCTAATGATTGGGAAGGTGAGGTACATACAAGGGAAGCTGGAGAGTAGGCTGTTGAATTGCTGAAGATTGTTTTTCTTTTTGCCACTTATTGTATTAAAAATATCACGCTTTTGGGGTGCAGGGTCTTAAAGAGGCCTGTGAATGAAAGTATTGCTTCGGGGTGGGGGGAGGGAAGTAAAAGCTGCTCAAACTAAAAATGAGAAAACAATATAGTTTGGGAAAATATGCTGTTGAATTGTTATTCAGTAGAAATACTCAGATATAGGTGACTCTCCATGAGTGTGTGGGGTGTTTTTTTTTTTTTTTTTTTTTTAAAGATCAAGTGATGTTTTAAGCATTTTCTTTTAACCTAGGGTTACCTCGGGTAAGATAACAGCCTGGGTAGCTGTAATGAACACTGCCAGAGACTTTGATTTAATTGCTGTCTGGAGCAGAAGGAGCATCAGAGACGAGAAAGGAGCACCTTGACTTGAGATGAAAGTTAGAGTAAAATGAAAGTTGATGAAAGCTAATGCTTTCCCCAGAAAGGAGCAAGCAGAGGTCCTCTGAATGTTGACTTTTTCTAATAAGGCTCCCTGAACACTTTAAAAGATGTTGTGTTTGTAAGTCTGGGCATTGCTTTATTGCTCTGTCAGTAAGGTTTGCTGCAACTGTGTCACTACACACCTTCTACTACACTACAGCTGCTTCTTGGAAGGCTTTTTTAACAAGCTTCATTTGAGAAACTTCAAATAGGAAAGAAAGCATCCTTTAAAGACAGCTATTTTACACTGAAACACTAAGTATAGCAATTTGAGTTGAGATTTTTTTTTCTTCTTTCTTGGTAAGCTGCTTAACTCGTCATTTCCAGCATCCATCTCGACATGAAGCTGTACTTCGTACTACCTTTGACTCTTTTGGTCTTGTGTAACAGGGAGGACTTCTGCAGCCCAGCTTAGGGCCTGGAATACCTGCTACTCTTGTCAGTGTGCAGGCCAACAGGGCTCAAAGTTTTTATTGAAATACTATATTGGAATACAAGAAATAGTGGCCACAACAACAGCGAGGAGTTGAGAGTTAAAAGCAGTATTAGACAATTGCTTTTGTAGGTGAGGAAAAAGCTATTAACTCTGAACTAGATGGACGCAAACAAGCGTAGATAAAAGATTAGATGATGAGTTATGTTAGGAATTGCAACTACTTGGTGTGTTCTGGACAGAATTTAAACTTGAGACAGAGGCTAGGCAGCTCAAGCGAGGATTTGATGTTGAGCTGCTGTGAGGAGCTCAAGCATGCATGACAGGCTTGGAATTGCAGTAAATACAGTAGTATAGACACTTATGATATAGCTGGTTATTGTGCTATAATTAGCTGCACGATGGCAATTTCTCTTGAGAACAATTTTGTTCTAATGTCTTGAATCAATCATACTGAGATATGTTACACACTTGCAGGGACCTTTGGCCTTGTTTTCATCCCCATTTATTGAACAAGCTGAAGAGAAAACCAAGCTGGGAGGCTCCATTTGTCTTAAGAACCCCCATTAATTGTGTTGCGTAGTAATAACTTGAGCAATATCTGGAGATGCTTTTACTTTGGGGGCTGGTTTTGTGTCTGATAGTATCCCTATGAAAGGGAGCCACACACAAGCAGAAACTCCTGCTGTGTTTTCTAACCATAATCACAGACCGTGTATTTTCTAGTTCTTCAGTGTATAATGGGCAACATAGTTCTGCTCTTGCTGGTGCTCCCTGTTTTTGTCTGGAGCTACTGGAATTAATATTTTCCCCACATAGTGCAAGACCACTAAGTAACCTGGGCCCGTTCATTACTTTCTTGTGATTCTTTCAGATACCCACTTCCAACCTGGAATTTTGGCACCGTGCTGCTTACCTGACACACATTTGTAGGTGTAAGGGCCTGACTTTGGTTCAAACCTTTTTGTCTCCTGCCAGACTTTTTCCATCTTCCTATGGCAGCAAATGTTTCTGCTGAGGCTTGTTTGGAATTAATTCACCTTCATTTGGCACTCATTTGCTGCAACAGCAAAGGCTCTTTTGGACTAGCATCCACTGTAGTTTAAGAATACTCAAGTGTCCTATTTTCCAGGGGAGCTCAGACAAACCTATTATCAAAGAGCTGTGATTGATTTTGTTGCATTACAACCAAACATGCATTTTCTTCTTTTGTGCCAGAGGGAGAGGGGGCGTATGTTTTCCATCCCTTTAAAGCAGCTCTTCATCTCCAAGCCCTGTGTAAACTGGCATATGTTAAATTCTGAACATCAGCGGAGAAGGCAGCACTGTAATTCACACATTCTGATTTGATGGCTAGGTCACAAATATGCTAGCATTCAACTTGGTGATTATTGCTGCTCCTTTTCTCAGGGGGAAATTAGTATGCGCATTTGAGGATGGCTTCTTTGCAAAGAATAATATAAACTAAGAAGGCAGCTCAATTTCATAGCTGTTTGTGAAAAAGGCTTTTAGTGCTTGCTCTATTCCCTGTCTGGGAAAAGTCAAACATTTGAACAGACTTGGAAATTAAACAAATGATTTCTTCACTTATGTGCAGCCTGAATCTTTGGTTCTTTTTTTTTCTTGAGAATATTGTACTGGTGAATTATGTATATATATTTTTTAGTGCTGCACTCATGATGTGTTATGTTCATAATCTGCTTAATGGAAGCCTTAGGGAAATCTGTATCTCCTAACAGTAGGTGCTTTTCCATGCTCGAAATGAGGCTGTGAAAGAATTCCACTTGTTAGAGCTGAAGTGTAGTTCATAGGTGTCCCAGCTACAGGGGAAGGCTCAAGTCTTCTGAGTCTCAAGTCCAATAAGAAATGTTAGAAGTAACCCAAACAGAGAGGCCTCAGAGGAAATGATAAAATACTAAAAATATGTGTGATTTTTTTTTCTCTTGCTTTGGTTCCCAGAAAGCAGCAGTTATAGGCTCCACTTCTTAAATTTATGAGCTAATTTATTTTGATGGAATGACTTCAGATTAGTTTTGCTGGGATTTAGAAAGCCATGTGATGAACAGGTATTCTTTACCTATTGGTTTAATTGCTTCATACTGTGGCTTTGAAAAAATCTTTGCACAGTGTGTGTTTCTTGCAGCAGCTCTAACTATTGTTAAACCTCCTGGTAACTGCACTAGTGAGAACTTCCCCTCTACACGTCCCGATGGTGCAATTCGTTGCTTTGAGGGTATCCGTGCATTTTTAGTGACCTGCTCTCGTCCTTTAAGTTTTAATGTTTCTTGTGGCTAAGCAGCAAAGGATACCTGTTTTGGTCAATATTTTGCCATAGGCTGTAGTTAGTGGGATGACTGGAGAAACCGGGAGATGGGTAAGAATCAAGAGTTCAAGTATTGTTTACTTCAAAGGAAAATATTGTTTGTGAGAATGTGAACCTGAAAATGAAATTCTCCCTGAATTTGTGTAGTTTAAGAGTATGGACACCTGGAAGGTTTTGCTGACATCTGTCTTCAGGTTGGTTGAAAATAATATCCTTCTGTTAACTTGAAATATTTAAATGGTGCTACATTAGCTTGCCTGCTATAAATCATAACTCAAGCCAGTTATTTTCAAAGAAAATACTCAAGAGTCTTTCAATAGAATTGTTACTAATTTTGTATTACACATCTATCTCCAGTAGTATATCAGGCTCAGCTGAAACTAACACATCTTGCAAAATCATGCTAAAAGTGCAAGAAAGACTTACAATTTTTGAATTTTTATTTACAGATGTCCTCAAGGGCATCATAACATTAGATCCTAGAAGAGCGTGGTACATGACTTTTGTGCGTGAAACTGCACTTTCTTTATAGTAAAAGAAAATAGCTTTCTTACTGCTTTATATGCTGTGGCCCATTGGAAATCATTTATTTGTCATCTTCACTGAAGACAAGGTAATATGTCTTGCTTTGTTTCTGTTTCTTTCAGTGATAAAACACAGCAGCAATGTCTCACTCAACTGTTGGCAACAGTGAGTCTTTGCTTCCAGAACCTTTACACAGCCCTCGTCATCTTATGTGATAATGGCTCTTTTCCTGCTCTGGAAATACTCTGCAAAATGACATTTCAAAGCTGTTCTTAATGAACCGCTAGGTGTTGGTTCTTTTCTGTTGCAGCAGCCCCAGCTGAGCTTTCCCAGTGCTCTCCAGGTCGGTATTTGATCGCTGTGCCCAGACTCTCACTGATTGTGTTTTGTCCATTTTGAGGCCCCGATAGGATCTCCCCTAGAGCAACTTATTTAGGTTCGGTCTAATGAGATAGCTATGACTTGGCATGGCAAGTTTCATAGCAATAAGACAGGGAGGAAAAAATATCCTTAAATGCATGACCTGCTTTGACCCCAGCTTCAGCTAATGTATGTATCACAGAATCACAGAATATTCAAGGTTGGAAGGGACCTCTAGAGATCATCTAGTCCAACCTTCCTGCTCAAGCAGGCACACATGTAAATGTGTACATTTACATCTATAGTGTCTATAGCTAAATGTCAATGAAATTTCCCACTGACACCTTAGAGTAGTGAATCTTTCAAGGGAGACAATTCCTTTGATTATTTGTTGGCGTTTCAAAGGAGAGGATCAGCAAAGGTGGTATATTTGGATCTGTATTTCAGTGGATACAAATGGCACATTTAGATGAAACCTCAGAGGAGGTTAAGATCTCATTCTGATTCATGTGTGACTCTTAAGACACTTCAGCTATTCTGTAAAATGATGATCATAGTGACCTGCTTCTTGCAGGGGGTTCAGTGAATTTTAAGCCTCTGTTAATTAAAAGTGCTATGCTGTGTTCTAGATAATATTAGTAATTTCAGCAGATTAACAGATGAAACTATTCAGAGCTAAGCATTTTCTCTTGCAAAGAGAATTCTTGATACTCAAAGCCCTGTGCAGCTGTGCTGTATCTTGCAGGACACTATTCATCTGTTGAGAGAGGGGGATAAAAAGCAAGTGGGAAGTGAAAGGAAAGCCCAGGAAAGAGTGTAAAATAAAAAGCCTGTTTGACCTTCCTTGATCTTAAACAGGGAGTGTTAACAAAATGACAGATGAAGGAAGGAAGAATACTGAGAATGTGGTCCAGGAATGTCACGAGGACTGAAGTTTTTCGGCACTGCTCTGTATTTACTTCACAGCTGTGTTGATATTTACTCTGAAAGCCCATGTAAATTAGTGGAGTACACACAAACAGAACTGAGGACTGCCCAGGCTTTCCCTGTCGTTGCTGCTCATAAGCTTAAAAACATTGCATGTATTTACTATGCCAGATGCTCCAGTCACTTTTGGGGGCCTGTGCTGACCTTGCTCTGGCTTGTCCTTATCTCTATTGCACTGCTGAGCCCAGAACTGAAAACAGCAGTGCAGATGCGGCCTTGCCAGCGCCGAGCTGAGGGAGGGATCATCTCCCTCCACCTGCTGGCCCTGCTCTTCCTGCTGGTGGCTGCTTTTTGCTTCCAGGGGGTGGGACTCCCAAGTGGACAACAAGCTGGTTGGACAATGGGCTGGTCAGCCCGTTTCTCCAGCCTGTAGAGGGTCCTGAATGGCAGCAAGCACGACCATCTGGAGAATCAGCTACTCCTACGACTCCTCTATCATCTGCGAAGATGCTCAGGGTGTGTTCTGCTCATCAAGCAGGGTGTTGCAAAGTGTTGAGAACAGCAGTGGCTCTGCAGGACATTAGTAGTGGCTGGCCTTGGTCACTGACCCCAACCCTCTGAGCCTGGCAGTTCCGTCAGTTTTCAGTCCACCTGCCTCACAAATATCTAGGTCATATTCCATCACTTGTTCTATGAAGATTATGGGAGGCACTGTTGAAAACCTTGCTACAGTTGAGACAAAGGGTGTCCCCTGTTCTCTCCTCATCCCCTGAGCTAGCCCTTTTAATGTAGAAGGCTGTCAGGTTGGTCAGACAGGACTGTCCCTTTGTAATTCCATGTGGACACCTCCCAGTCAGTGTGTCCTTCATGTGTTTGGATTTTTTCCAGGGTTCTTTGCTGCATTCATTTGCCAGGGACCGAAGGGAGACTGACTTGCCTGTGGTCCCCCCGAATCATTCATCTTGCTGAAGACAAGTGACATTTTCTTTCCTCCAGTTGTCAGGACCTTCCCCTTATTGCCATGACCTTTGAAGGCCATGCTTGATGGTGGCCTTAACCATCTCCCTCAGCACCTGTGAATGCATCCCATCAGGTCCCATAGACCTTGCATCATGTCCTGTCTGCTTAAATGTTCCTCCCTAGCATTGATCATTCTCTGCTGAGGGGAAGTCTTCCTTGCTCCATGCTTCTTTATGGGTTTCAGAGACCTGGAGTTTCTGAAGGCTGGTGTTAGCAGTAAGGACTGAGGCAGAGAAGGCACTGATTACCTCAACTGCCCCGGCCCTCGCATCCCTGGCCATTTCTTCCTTCTTTGCAAGTCTGAGCTCTTGGAGACCGTCTCCCCTCTGTGGTTTCTCAGTCACTTGAGATTTCTCAGTCAGGAGATTGTCAGGGTATTGCAGACACCACCTGGGTTACTTGTGCCCCACAGTGTTAGCCCTCCAGCAAACTTTGGGGTGGTTAAAGGACCTGTAGTACAGAATCTGTACCAGATTCTGGAAATGTGAGACTGCTTCCAGTTGTCTGAAAAAGGCCTTGTCAGGTGCTAGATGTGAGACAGTCACTACGTCATCACCAGTGTTCTCTTCACTGATTCTGACCCTTGAGCTCTTAACTGGCTCATCCTCTATCCCTAGGCAGAGCTCTGTGCATCCTTGTCTTATATCAAGGCCAAATCCCCCTTGCTGTCTGGATGGTTCTTCCTAAAGTGCTTGTGTCCATCCAGGGCAGCACTCAGTGCTCCGAGCTATCACCCGATGCCTCTGTCCTTGTAGTGAGGTTGTAGCCCTGAACAGCACACAGACTTCTACTTCTTTCTGCTTGTTCTCCGTGCTGCTTTAGTGTACAGGCACATCAGAAAGGCACCCAATAGTTCTGATTTTCCCTGGATACCTTCCAAAATATCATTCATAATATCACAAGGGTTCTCGCAGTGGAAAACAATCAAGTACTGAAACCTTGTTTTTGTCTCCTTCTGCTCTCCTGGAGGTGAGGAGAAAGGAGGTAGTAGAGGGTAATGGAAGTTGGTGGCTGCTTTCTGTTTGAGCCCTTCCCGGCAATAGAAAACAGTCTGTTCCCCAGGGAGCCCAAAATGATCAGTGCAGTATTGAGAAATGTGGCAAAGGTTGAGAGGGGAAAATATGTTCTCTGACTTCTGGGAAGAGAGCCAAATGAAAGAACATGAGGAGTAGGGTGTTTGGAGGAAATGTGATACCCAAAGGACAAATGATTAAGAGTAGGTCAAGACTAACAGATTTAAAAAGTAAGTAATCGGGGACAAGAAAATCAGATTAAGCAGAAATGCTAATAGGACTGGGAAATGCTAATATATAATCTCACAAATAGCAAGAAAAGAAACAATTGTCAGAAAAAATTAATACGTATTAAAATAAATCATAAATGCTTTGTAAATCATGTAAAAACTGAATGCTTGATGTTTTGAGTATTCCTTAATTTTTGCCTCCTTTGTCTTGGGACACACGTAGGCTGAATGGATGTGAAGTGGGACCGGAGCGAGTGTTCTTCCAGCGCCTTGCTTCCCTTTGCTTTGCGTTAGTGCTTTTCCTTCCTCCTTCCCTTGGGTGTGATAATGGCATTCTGTGAATCATAACAGCAGCGCAGAGCTTAATTAATGTTTGCAAAACACTTAGATCCTCAGCTGAAGTGTGTATATGCATCCGGTGCAACGTATTATTGACAATAAGTATAGGGCAGGTTTTCTTCCAGCACCAACTCGTTCTGAACACTTTTCCCAGCGCAGAGACACACACTTATGAAGTGATGAGTACCACCCTACTGGATAGGGACGTAGCTGGGCTTTGGCACAATCTAGTCTCCAGGAACAGCAGATGTTTAAGGAAGAGAAATATAGAAAAGGCAGGCTCTTTATCTGGCAAGCTCTCCTGGCTTCAAGTAGCAGGTCTGTTACAGACTGATCTGGAGATTACACCGAAAGGAACCTCTTGAAAGAGATGTGGTAAATACACGCCTTCCGCCCAGCTGGCATCTACTGGGCTAGTCAGAGGGATTATCCTGTTCGTCCTCGACAGGTTTCCCTCCTACGTCTGAGATGGGGATCCTGAGAAGGAAGTAGTTTGCTCTGTTTAGTTGGAAGTCTGTCTCCATCTAGCATCAATGACAAATATAGATCAGTCACCAGGGGGAGAAATATTATGTCCCAATTTTGTGATTTGACATAACTTGCTGGGAAGCTAAATGTATATCCTTTCAGCTCTCAGCAAAGCGTGACCTATTGTGTATATTTTTTCTCTGTTTTTTTAAAACCTGAGATTCAGATCCCAACAGGTCTTCGCTCTTGTGAGTTGGAGAACTGGACTTGCATGCATTATTCCATACATAAAGCATGTCAAAACCCAGCTTTTCTATAGATTGAAACTAAATGTAATCGCCTCTTTGTAAGTAATTCCTTTGCCTAACTCTTGCTTTACTTGCTTCCCTCTCTCTCGTCTACTTCAACTCCCCCAGCATAACTGTGCTTTTCATGTTTGCTGGTAGGAGCTTTTTGCTTCACAAGTAGTGATGTTTAATCGGAAATGTGATATGTTCCAGGACCTTTCTTCTATTAGGTGTGCACATATAAACCAATTTTTTAAAAAAACTTAAGGGAATTTTATCTCATTTATATAGATAAACATATGACTACTTGGTGATATTTTGAAAATATTCATGTATGTTCATAATGAGAGGACTAATAAAGTTCTCAGCTGTGGTCATCATGTATTTCACGTAGCTCTCCTGCAATGCTGCCGATTTTCATGGCATGCAGGTTGCTAAGTATTGTGTGGCATAGATATTAAAAACAAAACAAAACAAAAAGCATAATATTTGCATTTAGTTTTCTGCTGTGGAAGGTAAGTCTTCCATTTTAAATAAGTCAGCCTGTAACTATGCTCACTGAAATTTTTCATCATGTCCTGGATTTTACTGTAGGTGGCAGGATTGTACTACCTACAGCGTGGGAAGAACAGGTCGGGAAGGATAAAATGGTTAATGAAGCCTACTTTCCCAATGTGAATAATTCTTGTTTCCTAAATCAGCTCCCTTATTTTTCCAATAGTGTCAAATTTATCAGTAAGCAGGTAGAATTCATAAGCTGTGTTTTTAAAAGGGAAGAAAGAAAAAATCTTTTCTTCATAAGAACTGCCTGACTTGATGAGAAGCTGCCGAATATGCGAAGTGTAATTGCCACAATAATGCTGATGCTGGAACAGCTTTTGGGGAATGAGAACAAAGTGCCAGATATGTCGTTTCCTAGGAGGGCTCAAGGTTGCCAGAAGAATAATCTTTCAGACAACCCTGTGTCAAATCCTTTGCATCAGGAAGAGTTTCTTTATCATTGAATGCATGTCAAGCAGGGCACGGAAGCCCTTTATTTGTGAGCAAAGAGCTCTTTTGGGCTAAAATAAATAGATATGTGCCAAGCAAATGTGGCATGTGTCTGTTAGTTTTTGTATGAAAACCTAGTAGTATTGAGCTGATAGAAAAGTTAGGTGGTTATTTAGATTAACGCTTCGACGACAGTTCCTGTAGTTTCTAGGTGCTGTAACTGGTATTTTTGTTTTGGCACTCTGGGCATACTTACTTCCTTACCCAACGTGCCCAGCTGTGCAGCAGGATCCCTTGGTTGTGTTCTCATGCCTGTGATTCTGAACTTTGGGCTGTGGAAAAGACAGATTCTCTCAGGAGAAGGTAGAGTGTCTAACAGACACCTACATTTGATTCTTTGGGAGTGCAGACAATTAAACTCTAGAGGTTCTTCCTAGACCTTGCAAGGGGGTAGACAAGTCTGAAGACACTTTTTTTTTTTCTTCCTAAGCTTTAATGGTGCCAATTTTTTACTTTAACATTGTTTTCATTGTGCACGTTGTTGTTGCCAGACTCCCATCAGCCTTGGCGTAAATGTTGGCCACTCTTAATGGAAAACTAGTTAGGAAAACCTTGTTGTGTTTCCAAGTGCCTTGGATTTGTTCTAAGTTTTGGAGCAGTGTAGGTTTTGTAGGAATCCCGGACATTCTTGCCCAGTGCTTCCCCAGGGTCCAGTGGTGCCTTTGCAGGGTGACGAGGGTTAGCGTGGCCCCAGCTCACACTGTTGGAACACCAGGAAAAGAAACTATGAGTTTTCTTTCCAAGTTAGGCTGTTTTTTACCAAAACTTTGCATATTTTGACATTTTAGAAAAGAATGAAGCAGCTACACAATTGGCTTAAAACATCCTCTCAAAGTTGGGAGAAGTATAATTCATATTTTGTTTTCTTCTGCACAGAAAATAGAATGGATGCACTAACTACCTTAACTTTTTGTCTCTAATGAGCTTGCCCTGTAGTGCTCTCATCTGCCTCGTATTTTGAGATGAAGTCACCTTTTGCTCCCACAGTATCATCTTCCTTCCTTAGGGGTTTTGTGAAACGCAGCATAGTAACATAGGGCAGATAAACTCTCTAAACGAGTGTGAGTGTCGGCCCTGCCTGAGCTCCTGGCGGGTAAGAAGAGAAGAAAGCACAAAAGGCTCCCATGGTAATTTATCAGTTCATTATTTTGAAGTGTGTTTTATGTGTTATCACTTACCTTCGGTCCAAAGGTCTGTTGTTCTAAGAGATAAACTAGTAGAAATATGCTGCTAAGGTTTTAATTGTGAAAAACAAAAGGAAGTTCACATAAATATAATTCTTGATGTAAAACATTACTGAAAACTGTGAATATTTGAATTTGGGAAGACTGCCATTGAACTTGGTAAAGCTGAATTTGGTTCAAAGACTCTTAAATATTTTTAAACAGGAACAGAACTGCAGTTTGCCTACTTGAGCTTCAACTTTATTTGCATATAAATCCTCTAAGCTTGTAGGTTTATCATTTCTATAGAAGAATGTAAGAATGTAAGAATTTGGTGAAAAAGAACGTAAGAATTTGTAATCTTGCAGCTTAAAACAACAACAAATCAACTCTGATTCCTGAATAACATTGAAGACTGCCTTTAATTGTTCAATTTGTTTGAAAGAAATATGTTTGCTTTATGAAAATGCAATTGGTGATAGATATTTGTGGGAATATTTTGACTCGAGAGAGATTTGGGCACGCTGCTTGCTAACTAGTGCTACTGCAACGCAACCATTTATCATTATGGAACCTTGAAGGTCTGTGGCGTTAATGCTGCCACGCGCTGCTTAATATGACAAGACCAGTGTTTCTGCAGATTACTCACACTGTGTTGTCAATGGGGAAGGTCATAGAGGACTGAGTTCTGCTTCGTGTAATCATATTTCTTAATTTGTAATTTTTACATTTTAACCAAAATGCTTTCTTTGTGCTATAGAACAATTGAACTAATCCTCTTTGGCTTGTTACAGCAGTCCTTGTGTCTGTCTGTCTTGGGAGAACAGTTTATTATTATCGCTTCTCCATAAAATTATTTAGAGGTCACCTTTTGTGACATCATTTTTCTTCTTGCTTGCTCTAGTCACCATGAGAAGATTTGATTCTGTGTGAAGCAGGATGCTCTATACTAATATTGTTTAATGTGTTTTCCGGAGGGGGTTGCTATCAAGTAACATGAAGCGATGTTTTGCTTCAGGAGGTGAGGGTTACTACCTTTGTAGTTGCTCTGTCTGATAGAAGAATTTCATATTTTAGATCTTTTTAGTGTTAATGAAGCTATCTTAAAAGGTTTTGACTTTGAATGAATTTATACCAGGGAAAGCATACATGAAGCCTTTGCACCCATCATTTTACCAAATATTACACGCAATTTTATTTATATAAACTATAGTCAGTATTGATATTTATTCCACTCTTACCAATGCTGCGTTTTAAGAAAAACAACAAACTGACTTATTTTATCTTTGCTTCTCCAAGAAATGTAACCGTGCGTGTCTTGACCTTCCTCTGAATCCATGTTCCCCTCGCTTTGCTCTAGAGGTGCTGTCCCAGTGCTTTGCTCCCCAAACACATGGACTGAAACCCTCGCCTCTGGAGGCCACGTAGCTGCGCCCGCGTCTCCCTCTCGCGGTGCGCGCGGCCTCCAGCGCGGGCCCCGCTGCCTTTCCACTGCTGCCCTTCCATGGCCGGCAAGGCCTCGCTGCGACTCAGGGTTAACTAAAAGGTAGGCTTTTCATGGAAAGTGAGGAGGAGCGCAGACAGTTATGGAGCAGTGGTTGCGACAGCGTGAGGGATGTGACCTGCAAAGGAAAGGAAGAGACTTGGAAGCTGTGATTCTTTCCCTGAAAAAATACTTCAAGTCATGCATATGATTTGCATGTCTGATGATTTTAGACCTTAAGTAGGCTTTAAGGGTAGTCCTATTACTGACAGACAGAAAACATCATTTAAAATATAGTTCTCAAAACATTATGTGAGCATAGAATATATAGTCTATGCAGCATTTCAAATGAATCTGGAGGTGGGCAAGGGCCAGTGTGAGTCATTAAAGAGGCAACTCAATGTAGTAAATGCTGCAGATGTTCTTGTCCAAGTGGAGATAAATGAAAACATTTCTCGTAGGTTTCTTATACCATTTATTAAATATGTAGGACAACATGCAGGCCTATGTATCACATATAAATGGGAACCCTGGGAGAGTGTAATTATCCTTGATTTCTGTTTCTGCAATTCCCTGGAGGTTCTTTTTCAATGTAACGTGGTGAGGTTAGTCACTCTACTTGTGCCCGGTGCCGTCTCTAGCTCCTATTCAGCTGGCAGGCTGCAGCAGTCGAGCTGAACTGACAGGGATTGATTGTTCCCTTCATTTGTATTTTTTCCAGTTTGATTTTGAATGTTCATTAAAAGGGGGGGAAAACAGATACAATAATGATAAATGTTTTGGGTTTAAAGGGTGTTTCACAGGAACTCGATATGTGCTGAAACATTATTTAGCCAGTAATTTAATCACAGTCGCCTTGCATAAAATATGCCCCTAACTAAAGATACCTGATAGCTCTGTCCTTATGACGTGATGTTGATTGTACATGAGTTTTCCCTTGTGCTTCAAGGAAGGAGAGGGTCTTGCCTTCCTCCCGCAGCCACTGCCAACCTGCCTGGCTTCTGCCCATCTCCTCTCCATTAAAGCACTGGGGGATCAGACAGGCGCTCTGCTATTGCCTGGGCCTGCCCTCGTGCCCCAGCAGGGCTGCGTTTCCTGCACCCCTAGTGTCTGGTCGGCTCACTGGTTTCTTTGGCTCTCTTTTGTGGAAAAGAGAGCAGGCAGCTACGTTCCCTGCCCACATCTAAAGGCCAATTTTGCTTAAAAGGAATGAGAGTAGGGTTTGCTTCAGGTTGCAGATACATAGTTTTATCTCAATTGACTTTCAATCTTCTCAATAAATGTGAGCAGATGACTTTCCAGGGATAAATAAGGACCAAAGAAGGAAACAGAGAGGTCTTAAGGGTGTATATGGGGTATCCTTTCCCTCATAAGGAGTGGAGTCAAAGGACATTTAGTTCAAGATGGCCAACATGATTCCTTGATGGATGTAAGAAGCTATTTCAACCTAGACTCAATAAGTTGGGAGAGGAGGATTTTAGGAATCTCGAATTTTGGAGAGGAGGATTACCTTCCAGGTAATCACATTTTGTCCTTCTATTTTAAAATCCATTTGGCCAGCAGATTCAGCCATTTTCAAAGAATGGTTTATGCTATCGTATTATTAATGATTGGAAGCAGAGAGCAAGGTAGAGATGGATGGAGTGGTGCAAATCAGGAGCTGAAGAGTCATGAATGAAGGACTGTGATATGAAGGGGACTTGGTCATCCTTAAACTCATAATTTCCAGACTTTAGTTGGATTTTTTTTTGAAGTTACAGAATTTTCATTTAAATAAGACACTTTAAGTGGTGGTGCTACCTGATAACTAAACTCTTTTAATTCTTGCAACAGCTTTTTCCTGAGATGCATCTGCACCAGCATTACTCAGGCAGTCATTTTTTATCCAGTTCAAAGGAAAATGACTTCTCTGGATTCACTTAAAAATGAATGTTTGGGCTGGAGGGAGAATGGGAAGAAACAGCAAATACTATGGGAAAAGACTATTCCATCTTAAATCATGCTTAGCCATGTAAAACCCTTATCAGAGCTGACTCTCTGGCTGCAGAGAGTAATTTGTATTTTTTTTCTGCAAGCAGTACAAGAATGGGACTTTAAAAGTTTGTTCAATAAGCTAAAATTCTTTCCATAACAAGTCAAAACAGGATTTTAAGCTACTGTTGCGATAGTTCAGTGCCAATTGGCCTGGATTGCAGTCTGGTGTTCAATTTAGCAATTTGGGTGTTTTGTTGAGTAGTACATGTGGATATTTTGTGCTTTACACAGAAGGCCTATGCTGCTTCTAGAGCTGCCTTGAGGAAAAGAACCCAAGCATTTTGAGGTCTGATTAGGAAGATGATTTGCATGCCTTTCCTCTGAACAGATTCTTAAAATATGATATTTATAGTAATTTGTGTGAAAAGATTTTACATGCTAGAGCCCTGTCTTTCACAATATTTAGGGTGGCTGAATTTATCTTGGGCTTCTCCTTGTCTGCCAGCTGAATCCTATTTGCTCTTACAGAGACTCGGATCTTGCTATCTTGCTCTTTCATCTCTGAGCTTCAGGGATTTCTCCTTTTTAAGTTCTTTTCCTTTCTAAACTCTCTGAAGGTTGCTGGCCCTGAATGGAGAAAGGGCTGCTTCAAGGGGACCGCAAGCAGTCCAGGTAAGCCCTGAAACCAGCCTTTCCATCACTCTTTACTCTGGTTTCTGTGGGTCAACATATATCTGCATGTGATAAATTAAACTAACAGTGGTCACTGTTTTGAAACAGTGTGAGTGGTCACAGAGTGCAGGTGCATGTGAAGAACTTGAGAGAACTTGCTTCAGGCAGCAAGATAGATGTTTAGTAGATTATACAAATCATATCCAAAAATATGCTGGTTATGCAGAGAAGCTGAGGTGTCTGTAGTTGGGAGTGTGTTTTCAATGACATACATTTTCTTGGAAATGTTGCTACGCTTTTAAGGATCAATTCCTAATGTTTTTGAAAGTCAGGTGGTGATCAGACATTGGCTTCCCTCTCTTGTCTTCCCTTCCTGTGAGGGATGAGAATAAACTTGTGTATATTCTTTCAGCTTCTAGATTTTGTCTTTGAAAAATTTTGGGCCACAAATCTGTGTGTATTAACTGCCTAAATTCCTGTTTTTGAAAGGTCATTTCCATAATGCAGAATACTGTTTAACCTGCTAAGTTTTTGGTTTTATCAGTTCCGATAACCAGGAAAAAAAATGCAATAGGAGCAACAGTTTGCTAAAATAAGGATCTAATGTATTCTTTGAAGTCTTGCAAAGGTCTAAGAAACCTCAGTAAACACTCCTGCCTTCTGTAGACCAATAATTTGAATGCTAATACTTGTGGTGAGGTTGTGCTCTCACTTTATGTGGCCCATACTAATCTCTGAGATTTGCGCTGGAGCTGTTAGAGCCTGCTTGTGGCTCTTGTGGTTTGAAAAGACTACTTTGTAACACTGTAGAAAGACTGTAAATAAACTATGGTGAGGATAAAGGGAACAAGGAAATCCGCATTTTCTGCTTCATGTGCTAAAATATTGCTTTTTTTTTGTTGTTGTTGTTTCCAGTGGGTAAAGAATGATTTTTATGCAGTTAAGTCTTACTAATTTTATTTTATGCAGTTAAGTCTCTGTACTGGAGATGTGTGGGAAGGCCATGGAATATGCGGGTTTCCTATCTATAGAGAATGGCCTGACCAGGCTCGTGTGTACTGTGTTCCTCCACGTGGCACCTCAGAATGGTGGTGTTTGAAAGTGGGGTGGAAGCAATGCTTTTTAGGTTTGTCTGAATCTAAGTGAGCTTTAATCTTGAGATTCATGATGGGGAGCAAATTTGTTTGAAGTTCCCAAATACCTCCACTGTGGGGTGTATATCAGCCAGCAGACAGGATGCAGTACTGCAACCAGTGCCATTTTTATGTGACACCTGGTTGTTATTATTTTTTTCGTCTGTTAGTAAAGTCCAAATGCTGTCACAGCACCTGCTCCTCACTTTATTTCCTGTGCCTGTAAGCGCTGTTGGAGGTGTCCTGGGCAAACAGTGCCCAGGAGCAGCTGGAGATGGAACCGTGACCTATGCCTGAGCTGCCTTATAGCCCTTTCATGTGTGCTGTTTTTCATGAAACTCTTGGAAGTGCTAAGTCAGTTCCATGAAAAGTTTCATAACCTGCAAGCTAAGCTGGCAGAGAAACATGCAGTGTATTTGAGACAAGTAATGGTATTATGTATGAGCACAAGAGAGGGCACAGCTAGGCTTTTGCATGCTGCATTTAATGGCTTAATATCCTGACTTGTTACAGATTAAGAATATGTTCTCCTGTTCTCTGAAAATAGGATTTTAGTGGAATAATCTAGTTAGATGTACAAATTATGAATCCATACCTCTAGGATATTAAACCTAGACCCCATCTCTCTAAGCAGTAACTACCCAAAATAATTGTTCAAATCTTTAAAGTTTATTAACGGTGGCCATCTCAGGTAGGTATTACAGTTAACTGAATTGCAAGATCAGTTCAGAGTTGGTGTTTTTCATTTGCTTCAATGAGTTTGAAGCAAATGCTGATTTGCTGATGCAGGCTGCCCTAGCTTTCCTTTCTTATGGAGAGTGAAGAAACTCAGATTAATGCAGTAATTTGTATGGCTTTAATTGTTTCATGACCAATTGATGACGTTTTAGTTTTGCACAGATCAAAACAATGACTTTGTTGGATTCTTTGCTTTGAAAGACAAAACTTAAAGTAGTGCTGCTCTGTATAATTTTTCTGTTGAAGAATACAGAGTAATAAGTTGTTGTTACTATTAGAAGTGATTTTGAAACATGGATACGTGAATGTTGGAATGGGATGACTGGATGGATGGACGATGGAAGAGCTGTGGATGTTGTGTACTTTAACTTTAGCAAGGCTTTTGACATTGTCTCCCATGACATCCTCATGGGGAAGCTCAGGAAGTGTGGGATAGATGAGTAGACAGTGAGGTGGATTGAGAACTGGCTGGAGCTCAGAGGGTGGTGACAAATGGGGCCGAGTCCAGTTGGAGGCCTGTGGCCAGTGCTGTCCCCCCGAGGTCAGTACTGGGCCTGGTGCTGTTCAACTTGTTCATCAGTGACCTGGACGAGGGCACTGAGTGCACCCTGAGCAAAAATTTGCTCTGTAAGAAAAATATCAGGAGGAGAACAGTAAATTTATAGTATTTCAAACTTGATTGTTTGTGATATTTGAGCCTACAGCAGGAATAGATTCTGCTTTAGACTTGGTGATAACCATATCTTGCAAATGTTAAGATAATCTAACCCCACATAGTGATAAACAAACAAAATAAAATTGGACAGTATTTCATATTCAACCAAAAACTCAAGGATGGTTGTTGCAGAGCTGCGATTAATTGTTCTGTGCCTTGTGTGTAAAGAAATCATGTGCTGGAGAAAAGCATTTATGTCTGAGTCGTTGCTGTGGCAATTTATACAAGTGTGCAATTATTATCTTAAATGCTTATAAGTAGTGCTCAATCATGTTACAGTGCAAACACAAAGAAATAATTAGTTGTCATCTCAGAGATCCTGCAAGTTAAATGGACTAGGTAGGGATGCAAGAAGAGCAAGCAAAATGGTGGGAGCAAGTGCTCATGTTAATGTCACGAGTATTTAAATGATAGTGGATGAAAGATTTGCTGATTGGAAGGTAAGAGAAGGCAGCAGGTGAGGGAAGGGGGTAGTGATCTTCCAAAGGGATGACGGAGAATGTGAATATAGTCATAAAGATGAACCTTTTAAGATGGCAGATAAACACTTATATGGAAAAAGCTTGTGCTTATATGCATAGGGGTACAAGCTTTAGTGTACATGAAGTCTTAAATGGACAGCATAATCCCAACAGGAAAATATTTTCTTTAATAAATTATTGCTTTACTCTGTATGCAACTCTGTGTAATTATGTGTAATATATATTTTATAGGTGTAATCTTAATTTTTAATACATACTCACATGCAAGCACTTGTCAGTGCAGTGGTATTAATTATAGGCTGACTGTGCCAGTCTGATCTTACAACCTTAGAGCATTCTCAAGTGTTAACATTATCATGTATTCTGATGAAGGGAACTTCAGCAACAATGTCTCCGTTTCCTTAGAGAATACTGCTACAAAACTCTGAGAAAATCTGTAGATACTGACGTGATACTGGCCTACTGCATAACAGCAGTTTTAATTTTTAAAGAATAATTATGATAACTTTTTAAAGAATCTAGATAAACTTATGCTGTTTGATTGCACAGCTGGAAAATAAAAACACAGACCAAAAAACCCAAACAAAGGAACAAAAAAACCCAAGAAAACAAATATAGGACTCAACAGGTATCAAAATTTTAAGTAGCAGATAGTTACTGCTAATTCCTTCGAATGCTGTGAGTCTGGAGTATTGGCTGTGGTACAAAGGAGCTCCGTAATTTTCGGAACTGTTGAAGCTAAAGCTTGTTCTTTTCTGTTGTTGAGCAAGTAACTTTTCTATCACAAAGATGCTCGTGGCTTCACGGCGAGGATCTTTGTGAGGGCAAAATGGCTAACTGATTTCTATCTGAGATCAATATGTAGCTGACATAAAGTCTTTGCTTTTGCAGCTCTGAGGTAGGTGATGAGCTGTTGGATGAAGGATTTATACTTGTTTTCTTTTTCCTGTTCCTTTACTTGTGCATTGTGTCGTAGAAGGGGTTTGAATATTATTTTTCTGTTTCTTTCTCACTGCCTAGAGGAGTTTACAAGATGAATTTTTGGTGCATGACAGTGTGTCTCAGGTTCTGAAAACTCTTTATTTGGAGAAAATCAGTGATGTCTCCCAAAGAAAGTGTGCAAGTTGATGAACAATACCAGTTGGAGATTTTGTTCATAAAATGGATGCCTATATTTTAGTGTATCTATTTCTCTGATGAAGCCAAGGTTGTTCCTGAAATTATCTTTATGTATCATGACTAAGTAACTAAACTCATAGCGTGGGAAAATGCAGAGGAAAATTCCTGTTAGGCATAATAACAGTAATCAGATGAAGAAAGTCATACCCAGATGGACTGTGATTATAAAGCTGCAGTTACAGTGAACATGTGTACCAAAAAATAACTGTGATGGGTTGTAACCGTCTAGTGAAACACAGTTAGAAAGAAGATTGAGAGGTAGGAATGTACAGGTATCTCCAATCTATAGCCAAGGGGGCAAAATACATGTCTTAGCTACAACAGATATATTTTGCCTCCGAAAATTGCTTTCTTTTAGTCCAATATTTTATGAAAAAGATGATAAAGCCTCATCATGAAAAATAGTGTTACAAGGCAACCTAGTGGGAAGCAATTCTAGGGAGTTATAAGCAGCCTTCCCTGGATGGAGCTGGGGGAAGATGTTGTGGCTGATCAAGAAATGATCAAAAAGAAATGCTTTCCAGAGATGTAAGCTTTTTTTTCTTTGCTACTAAGCTGAGAATATCAACATTTTCTAGTTTCTGAGAAAGATAATTCTAATTTTGTTATTAAAACTATTTTGCTGGTCTTCAGTGATCTTGTTAATCTTCTTATTAGAGAGTTCTTGTCTTTGTGTCCTGTCTCACAGAGATTGTAAAGAGGAACATTAACTTTAGCAAAAGATTTCAGACACCTGGGATGGTGTGGGGAGCAGAAAAGGAAGGGCAGTTACTGGGAAATTATTCTTCTTGCCAAGGTCATGTTCATATGACTGTTGACTCTAGTAACTGAGTATCTCATAGTCTTTACTCAGCTTTCTTTATGAACCTTTGAATGATGTTTGATCAGTGGATTGATTTGGAAGGGAGGGAGACAAGTTGCTACAAAGTTTTGAGCATCTAACTTCGGGATGTTTGCTCAGGGCACTGGAAATTAGCATTTCTAGTGGGACATGGGGCTCTCAAATTCCATAAAACACTTCACAAACAGAACAGCTGGAATTAAATTCAATTTCTTTTTGTGTCCCAAACAGCTTACAGGGAACCAGCAAGACTGGAGTAAGTGCTTTGTGTGGCTGGTTTTCTGGGCAGCTGTGTTGTGAATGTACAAATGTTGGCTTTGAAATTTTAAATCCAGTCAAGCATGTGAGATTTCTGGGTGATCTAGGTGAGCTTTCTGAGAAAGATGAGGCTTCCTTTTCTTATCCTTTTTTAATTAACAAATTTAGCCCTTGTCTTCAGAATCTTATATTTGGAAACTAGTTATGTGGAACTTTTCTTATGGAATCCTTCCAAAAAGATTCTAATGAAGTCAAGAGAGCATTGCCGATACCTTAATGTAATTAATTTAAAAATAATTTACAGCTAATGGTGATATTGAAATCAGTCTGGTGAATGTTTAGGAAATACTCCCTTTAGTGGTTAAAAACAGAAAAAAATCTGCTGCCGCAGTGAGAAGGGAATTTGGGAAATTAGCCTCACAGCTTTGTCCTTAAATTACGATCTTATTTTGCCATCTAGCTTAACCTATTTGTTAGTCACTGTTACTGTCTTTACATTGGCTTTAATATTTTCCTTAAAGGATGTTGTGAAGATTAGTGTGTATCTACTGCCCTAAGGCTTTCAGATGAGCAGCAGACTGGAATTGCAAAGGTTCCTAGTTTCACTGTGTGTTGGCAGTCTGGAAAGTGCTTGTTTTCCTAAGGGTTAATATAAAAATAAATTTAGCTTAGCACAGTTGTCAGGCAATTTAAGGTGAAGATTTTAAAGATTAGTTCTGACAATACCGTGGAAGAGACCATATGTCATCTTTTGAGAAGCAAAGACAAAATTCCTTCTGGTCTTTGTTATGAACTTAATGAGGTTAGCGAAATGTCCTTTGCCTTTTACAAGACACACAGGGAACAGGCCTTGATTTGAAAAATACTGATCAACAGCATATCTTTAGTGAGAAAACAAATTGAATTATGCTGCTGGTTTTGTTCCTATGGTGCCTCTCTATAGAGGTTTCCTCACAAAATGATTTAATTGTAATCACTCATAAACCCCCACAGTTTATTACAAGCTGGAGCTGGAACTGAGTA
Source organism: Nothoprocta perdicaria (assembly GCF_003342845.1). NCBI lineage: Eukaryota > Metazoa > Chordata > Aves > Tinamiformes > Tinamidae > Nothoprocta > Nothoprocta perdicaria. The sequence continues at coordinate 13,170,600 of NW_020455204.1, read as the reverse complement.
GGGAAGACCGAGTGCTTGTTTTGGGCTGGCTTACTGTGTTTCAGGATGCCCAAGAGGGATGTAAGAGGCCAACACCTCGCTGGTGTCGGAGCTGCAGGGCGGCACCGTGTCCGGTGGGGATGGCGGCGGTGGGAGCCGTGTCCGTCCTCCGCCGATGCCGGCGGCTCCCCGGCCGGCTACAGCCTGGGCCTCATGGCCTCTCGTTGTTCCCCGGCCATACCGAGTGTTCCTGCTAGCACAGGGATATAGCCGGTAGGACAAGAAAGGTGACTGGAAATCAATCGTGCATCCGGCTGCCTTGCTGGGCATATTTATTTATTTACCTATTTTGTGATCCCGGTCTCCTAAATGACAACCTGAAGGCCACTTGGTGGCACGTGCATCTCGTTAATCTATCACATACTTTGCTGGCAGTGCTTCTAAGTGAAGTTTTCAGTATTATAAAATCCTAAAACCCAAATCTTTAGTTTCTGATTGTTGCTCTTCCATAGTTGTTATTAGCAAACAACTGTACACCGAGTCAACTGTTGTATTTTATATCTATCTTTAGCACTTATGAGTGGACAGCTGAGAAATGCCTAGAGACTTTCCTTCCATTTTTAATAAAAATTGCCTCCTGTTTTAAAGAAAAACCTCGCACAACTTCCCCTATTCATTTGTTTTTCATCAAACCTAAATTTTGAAATGTAGAGTTAAGGGATCACACTAGGTTTCTCTAAACCAGGAAAACTAAAGGAAACCTCATTATATATTTTTTTCTGTTTTTGCAGTTGAAAGTTTTTAAAGCAACTGAAATGGAAAAAAAAAGTTATAAATTAAGCTTAAGTAATTTCAGAAATAAAGCATTTTTGTGAGGTTGTCTAGGATGTAGATCAAGAGATTGGAAGTTTATTTCTGACTTTCCTGTTCATTTGCTCTGTGATGATGTTTAACTTCTCTATATGTTTTTGCAGTTGCTCTTATCTCGAAAAAGATTTTCTTATGCTTTGCATCCACACTTTTTATTAACAGTGGAAGGAGAGGAAAAGTAAATAAGTACTAAGGAAGACAGAAACTCCTCCCTTATCAGAATACTATCGATCCATAAAAAAAATCTTACCTTTTGGAGAGAGTAATAACCTGCAGAACACAGTACTGATAAATCTAACTGGATAGAAGCCTGTGTAGATTTAAGATGAATGATGAAAAGAGCCAAGTGGCACAAAGCACAAGTGGAATCTGAGAAACAGCAGTAATTATGAGGGCGATTTGTTTGCTTCCTCTAGGAGAACAGGCTGCTTGTCGCTAGTTGAATATTGAGCAGTTTGGCCACTGGGGACTGCACTTTAGGGGGCAGGACAAAGTGGGGAGTTGGCCACAATTTTCCATCCCTCTCTCTTTCCCAAAGAGATAGGATCCCTGGGAGGGAGCGGCTGGGAGGAAGGCTGCCCTCCTCACCTGGCTCTGGCCCTGGGAAAAAGCCACTGTGCCAATGAGCAGAAACTTGCTGGAGGTGGTTCTTAAAAGCGGGTTCTCGTGAAGTGCCTCCAGCACAGCCTGGAGAGGAATTAGCACTTCCCTCAGAGCCGGAATATGAGGATGCCTTTAAGTCCGATAGAAGAATTTTTGACAAGGTGAATGAGAAAGGGAGAGCTGGGGTGGGGAGGAGAGATGAATGTCTTCCAGGAGATGAGATTGATGCCTTATTTCTGTATTAAAAGTGTAGTTCGGGCTGATGGCTAAGTCCCCTCGTGGTTTGAAACAAAAAGAGAATACACTTTAAGAAAGAAAGAAAGCAATGATGTTCTTGCTGAAATAACTACTAGAGTCTGTAGTACTCTGTATTTTGGCAGCTAGGAATTGATTGTTAATAATTGAATATCAGTAGAATTTAAAATGTCTGTGACAAAACTGTCCTTGGGCAATTTTGTAGGAAATACATTTAGGTTTTAAGAGACAGCCAACCTTAAGAGTAAGTCATCCTGTCACACTCCAGGGAGCCAGTCTGAGATGGGGACTCATCTACTATCAACAGCAGCTTTGTTTTTTTGCTGTTAGTGCCACAGTATTAAAATGTGAGTGTAAAGTATATTTAAAAGGAAGAAAAAAAAAAAAGACATTTGCCATACGTTTATAGTGAACTTGCTCCCTGTGGTTTTGGTTTGGAGCCTCCTGAGCCTGGTGTTGGGGGGTCTGAAATAAATGAAATGCACGTGGTTTGAGCCTTCTCATGAAACCTTTTCCTATGTGAAATTAATATACACAAATTAAAAATGCATGTACTGAATAAGAAGGGAGAGATAAGAGGGGCAGGAGCCCCTGCTCTCCCAGTGTACTTATTACCTGCTCCACATTGTTTTCTTCCCTGGGGATGGCTGCTCGGCTGATGCATGTGGCAGTGGATGGATGTAAAGATTTTTATTGCTTATTTTCTGTTATCTGCAAGAGAGATTTTGTACTTGAAAAGTCAAGGATTTTGATTAGGACTGCTTTAGAATTATCACCATTAAAAGTAAGCTATAGGATTAAAAATTTGTATGTTGCTGGGATGAGTTCTCTAGTTGAAAAAAAAATCCACAGAAAAGGAAAATGCATGAAAATAGTTGGTACAGTGAGAGACAACAGTTCTGTGTGCTATTATATTTCGAAAAGCTGCCAAAAAAAATATTGCATGAATAGCTAGCAATGCTCTGAAATGTCTAGTGCTGTGCCTGCAAATTGGTCCTTGGCATGAAATGTGTTTTGCAGCTGTTACAAAGGTACATCAAAGCCTGGGCTGGGGGGGAAATTCAAACTGGCGGGCAATGAGAAAGTCCTGGGTGCAAAGAGTTGATCTGCCCAGAGTGAGATGAAGCTGAATATTGTTTGCTATGCGTTGTTTGACAGAAGCACTGAGCAAAAAGTACAAGCAGGCCAAATTTGCTGCTTGCATAAACAAGCTGAATGTCACTGAAGTCAGCTGTTTGTACCGACAATGAATTTGCCTTCCAGGTTTTAAATGACTCTTACATCCTTTAATGTCAGAACATAAAACAGCTTTCATTACAGGGTCTAAATTAACTAATTATACAAGTTTCCTGCCTCTTACTGCAGGGAGGGGGATATGTGGGGGGGAAAAAAAGCTCCTTGTTCTGCTGCCGAGTTTTGCTAGGACTTCGGGCTGTCTCAGTAGCCTGAAGCAGAGGTGATACCTGCTGCTGCTTTCTCCCTCCTCTCTGGCTTTGGTCGCAAGCTCTGCAGCTCGCGTGGGAGGGCAGAGGAGGCCGGGGGGCTGCGGGGACCCTCCACATCACGTTGCTGTTCAGGCCAGGCCTGGAAATCTTTTGAATTCACTGCCCTAAGAGCAGCAGTGACTTCTGCTGCCTCCCAGCCTTGTGCCCTGGTTTTAGTGAGGTGTTTGTGGCCTGCTTGGGGTTGTCTGCTGGGTCCCTGCTCAGCCACCCGTCCCTGTGCGGCTCCCTCTTGCCCTGGCGCCGCGGGGCAGCAAGGTGAGTCCAGCACCTGCTCCGTGGGCACTTCCCAGGGCACAAACCTGCAGGTGATTGAAATCCGGGGGTTATTACTGAAATCCCCGCGTCCTAATACTCACACGTTTAGTTAATTTGCAAGCAAACAGAACGGTTTTGCCTGATCACAGTGGTGTAATGTACTCTTCGCATCTGCCAGGCGGCTGCGCCGGGAGCGTCGCGCGACGCCGCTCGCCCGTGGCCACGCGCTTCCTCTGCCGTTGGCTTTTTTGATTATTCCTCCGCTCAGAAAGGCAGAAATAAGCCCTTTCCTCATACTGGTTCCCTTCTAAACAAGTTGAGGTTCTTGGAGGTCTGGTTGCTGAAAACAAATAAAAAATTAAAAAATCACCCTTCCCCAATCAAGAAAACTATTTAGCATGGATCAGCAGCACTTAAAAGCTTGTTTATTTCTTTTCCATCTGGTCTTTTGCAGAAAGATGTGATCCTTACTTTTTCTTTTTTTTCTTTTCTTTCTTTTTTTTTTAAAGTATGATGGTTTTCTTCAGGAGTATAGTTTGCACTGGTAAAATGAAACTTTTATTTCAGAAAATAGTTTCTAAATGAAGTATTTGGGGAAAATGTGAGCTATTCTTTTTTGACTGCTTCAAGGGAGTTATTAGCCAGCTTGGGAGCTGGATTCCTTTCCTTTGCCGTGCCCTGCATGTAGCCACATTTTCCAGGAGACAAAAACAATACTGAAATCTTGAAAATTCCTGTGAGGCTCAGGAAAATTCTTCTTTATCCTGGCTCTGTCTCTTAATCTTTTGTTGCTGTTCTACTGATTATCTCTCTGGTTTCAAGGCATATGATAAACTCTGCTTGTCCTGAGATACTTAGAAAATACCTGAATGATGAAGGAAAATGGAAGAATGAAATTTAGAAAGAATTAGTGAACTTCGGACCCCATAATCACGTGTTCTAAGAAAGCTGTTGAATTTTTAGGAAGGATCTGCCTGAGCAGTAGTAGTCTGATAGCTCTGGAGCATTAATGAGGGGAATGACTGTTTTTGATACACCTGACAACAAAAAATTTAGCTCCTGAGTGAAAACTTGACATCATGACAGGAGAAGCCCCATATTTGAAACTCATTCTGTTTATAATTAATGTCTTTATCATAAGGATTTAGTTTCAGTGAAAGGTATAAATTATTTGGCAGTGGGAGAACTTTGGTGACACTAGTTTGGTTGGGCTACTGCCTACCTGATGCTGCCTTCCATCTGGTAAGCGCTGCCATTGCTGTGCTCCAGTTAATGAAACATGCTGGTCTTACTGGTGTGAATTCCCAATGCTTAAACTGAAGGGAGTTTTGGCTGTTTAGCTAGAAATGCTCCAACGACAAATACTACAGCAGCACCTACTAATCAAGAGGCTGTTAAGAGGTAGAGCTGATGAAGTCTGTTAAGAGAATTTCACTTTCTGGCTTATCTTTAGCTTCCTTTACTACTGCAGAATTTCTGTTTATGAGCCTATTTGAATTTTTACTGCTGTAAGGAGTTTATATAATTCAGTGCTAAGTGTTGGACATTAGAAATTTCTCATCATGAATCAAGAAACTAGAGCTAACAACAACAACGAGTGCTAGTCTATTTATGCACAGTTTTGCTGAGGGTGTATTAGGGTAGTCATATGAGGGTTGTCATACTGTTGATTTCTAAATGTCACTTTATTATGTGAGTTCAGACTTCCAGGCTTACCTGTCTGATCCAAAGATAACTAATGACAATGGAAAGGCCACTGTTGAGTTAGAAATGGTTCAGATCAGGTTCTTTGTGCTATTTGCTTCTTATGGAAGATGATGATAAACTGTTTGAACATCAAGATTATAGAAACCCTTGTGCCTGGAAGTGGCTCAGTTCTGGAGGTATATGGCATGATATTCAGACATATACAGTTGATATGTTTGTTTTTGCTACGGGAGTATGAATGATGGGGCAACTGGGAAGAGGGCAGGGGGGCAACTAGCAGAATTTCACTTATATACAAAACTAATATGATAAGGAAGATTCTGGGGCTTTGATCACTGTTTTCTGAATCCCATCTGTCCAGAACATGCTCGTTTTACTTGACTTTATTTTAGATGCAGTTTGGTAAATGTTAAGAGAAATGGGCAGTGTAATTTCTAGGTTAGTGGTGTTTTATTATATAACAACACATCATATTATTTAATATGTCTAGTCATTGGATTTCTCTAAGCCAATTCAATCTGAATACTTCATAGATCTAGCCTTGCAGTTTCATTGCCATCTGTCCTGACTACAATTTAAGCAGATCTTTGGAAAAACATCTAAAGAGCTTGGAACTTAGAATAATTATTTGAGCCACTGAAATCTTTAGCGTTGAGTGAGATCAAGCTATGGACAAACACTTTTTTATTGCTGCTTTCACATGAGTGAATATTACTGAAAGTACATCTATGATAATGTTCAAGGAGAAAGGATGTCACATCTATTATGCAAGTATTATAATGTTTCTAAACCAGATAAAAAAAAATGTACTCAATAGACACTACAAAATGAACTCCTGTCTAATTGCTCTCAACGCTGTATTATATCACTCCCATTTACACCTTGCTAATGATTTCAAATGTTCAAATAAGCCATTTTTAAACTGATCAAAGTCTATTGCAGTTCTAACACTGATTCCGTTCACCAGTTAATCAGGTCTCTGACAAATTCCTAAGTACTCATTTCCTTGGAAGTAATTTGCAAGTGGTGCTACTCAGGGTATTATGAATGGGTGTAATATCCAGCTGCTTCCGAAGAGATCCAGCATGAGGCCTGTGTTTAGATGAGCACGGGGATATGTCAAGCACAGTGTGCGCGTTACAGCAGACTGGCTGCTTGAAGGTGCCTCAGCTCCTGCTCCTTCGTGTGCCTTGTCTCTTGTGCAAGTGCAGCAGTTGGAGCTGTGCAGGACAGGAGCACTTGTGGTGCTGTCTCCCTTCAAAGTGACTGGTCAACCTGAGACTTTTCTGAGCTGAGCTTGTTCGGAAGAGGGTCCTGATGAGGCCAATGTTTCTTTTGCTGTGCTCTTTGTAGGCAGGTGATGCACAAACGTCTGGGTTTCTGGATCTGAAGAAGTTTCCTTATTCATGTATTTCCAAGCTTTTCAAGATCACTGATAAATTCTCTTGGATTCCACCACTTTGTACCAACAGTCCTGTTTCTTGCTGTAAATACTGCCCTTGTGAGTGGCCCTGAGAGCCCCTTCTCCCCCTGCCTGCAGGGCTGTGCCCCGCGCAGCTCATGCAGGGCAGTATCTTCACAAATTGCTTTGCTTTTTGCAGTCTCTTCATAAAGGTGCTTTCATTTGCTCCCTCATCTAAATGGGGTGTCCAGTGCTTCAGAGTGATTGCCATGGATCACATTTGTCTTTTCACAAGAATGAGACAACAGTCTGTATAAACCTACAAACTGCACTGTGGCCTTTAAATAAACTACATGCAACTAGGATAGCAAGACTCTGCTAACATTCAGTTTGTACCAATGTTATTTAATGGCCTGTTCTTTGTGTTTTATATTGTATTTCCCACCACTGTTCAGTTATGCATGTTTAAGAATCTGTAATGTTAAAGCTGAACCATATTGTAGAGATTAATTTAGTAAATGGGTTTCTAAGAATGTGATATTTAATTTGCTGTTTTTTCCACGATAGCTTCAAGCACTCATTTAGTTTAATTTATATTTTTTTTATTGAAATATTTCGAGTCAGATATTGCAGGGTTTTTTGTATCCATTTTGTTATTCTTTATTTGGCAAATGCAGTCTCCAGAATTTTAATGGGGCTGAGATCAACACCTGGTTATTGTACTTCTCTACTCTTTGCAAGCCAGCAATAGTGTCTGTGCTAATGTCCAAGCTGAGCTGGCATCAGTGAAGTAGAGCTTGTTAATCTGCTATTTTTGCTCAGGAAACAATAATCAATTAGACTTAGAACCATTTGGATTTCCTACAGGTAAAAATATTTGCTGATGTTTATCGCTAGTTAATTTAAGAGACAAAAATGTATCTGTAGATAAGTCATTAGCTAGCATGGCAGTTAATTGTTTATGTTTTTCTTTATAATACTGCAGAATTTTTCTCTTAGTGATTTTTTTTAAATACGAATGAGAGGAGGTTGCTAACTACATAATAACATTCTTTACACAACAAATTAAGTCCAAATACGTCAGTGTTTAATTTGATTTGGGAATGCTTTAAACATTTAGCTTCATTAAGAAAAAAATCTGAATTGAATCTGAAGGTCTTGAAGAGCTTTGAGAATAGAAATTATTTAGGTAGAAATTATCTTCAGGGAAGAATGTTTTTGGATTAGGAAATGTCTTTAAGTAGGAAACAAGGAAATTAAAGCATAACTACAAATGGACTCTAATTCTGGTAGCTGAGGAGAGAGGGCTAGTAAAATGTCCTCCAAATGCTACTGAGAATTGCAAGGAAAACCAGGGAAAATCACAGCAGATTTTGCATGTCTGCACTGCAGGAGCCTTGCCTGCCTTCATCCTGCTTCCTAAGTGCTCACACACATTAGCAAATGTTCAAGTGTTCAACCTAAGTGAACAGTGCAACCTGAACAGGGCAGAAAGATGAAATGAATCCAGGATCTCCTGACATTTACCCTGTTGTGCTAGAAAGGGCACTTCTCTGCCATCTTGAGATGTTGTTGGCTCTTGGATTACGTGCCTGTTATTGATGAGGGTTTCTTAGTCTCACTGCTTCAAACCCAGACACGTATCAGGCTGGATTGTAGCCTCTTTGGAGAGGTGGGGTCTGATCTTGGCTGTCTGCTGAGGGGCTGAGGCAGGAGCTCCAGCTCGCAGCCTGCCTAAAAGGAAGCTTCAATCTTTCTGCAGAGGGAGAAATTTGGACCTTTTTGCATTTAGTTTATCCTGTGGTGGAAGGGATTCATTCTTGTCTTCATGAGAGAAAATTCTGGAGTGTCTTTTTTCTTTCTGTCTTTTTGTCTTTCTCCTTTTCTGTTAAGAGATTTCCTAGAAAAGCTGGAAGGTTTGAGAGCTGCTAGTTGCTTTAGGCTAGCACCTTTCTGCAACATGCTCAGATGTAAAGTCCAAAACACAGGATACATTGGATGTACATTTTTCCCTTCCCTTATTAGAGCTGCAAATATCCAAATAAATATTTTTAAGTCCTTCTTCTGGCTCCAGGACTTTGACATCACTCTGTCTAGGCTTTTTAATAAGCATTTCATACAAAATTATACCGAAGGAAATTGATATTTAGTAACAAATTGCATTAGAGATTCTCTGCGTTGTGAGATGAAGCCCAACAAAATATCCTAGCATGAGTAGTAGGCTTTCAGCTCATGTTTTCCAAAGGATTTTGGGGGATTTACTAGTCCTTCTCCATAGTGCTCTTGTTCACCAAAGTAGCTCCTCGAAGATAAGGAGGAAAACTATCTGAGCAAATTGGAACATCATACAGATGAAAGTAACTGATTTATTTTTTAAATATAGAAATGAGAGCTATGAATTTGGTATAAATGAATAGATGAGATTCATGTAAATAGTCCTGCTAATTTCTTGTTTTGATTGTAGCAAAATACTGCGGTATTTAATGAGCACAAGTAAACACTGTTTTTTAACGATGATTCCTGTGCTGCATTTAGTGCTAGCGAATGCTCACATTTCTTGTAGTCTGACTTTTCTAGCCATGAAATTTCAAAATATTGTGAATTAAGTTTACACTTAAAATGAAATAGATTTGACTCCTGGCAACAAAGAGGCAGCCGGGGTGTGAAGAAGAGGACTAAGTGTAGTCATAGCCGCAAAATGGCTCTGTGGACAAGCTACCCTAAGCCTATTACGAAAAGAGCTACCGCAAGTTGTTATGGTAACTGCAACTGTACAGTAACAGGGTAGGATTAAATAGTTGCTTTTTCCCTGTCTGGAGTTTTGTGAAGCATTGTTTCCCACAGACAGAAGGGAGAAACATTTCTGAGGAAAATTAATGAGGGAAGAGCCCAGCAGAAGGTCTGTGTAAATTGTCCGTTGTTCCCCCGTGCGGCGCCGGGGCCCACCTGAACGCTGGGCCTTGCCCCCTTCCAGGCCGTCGGGAACGTATTTATTTGTCCTGCTGAAAGATGCTGTTTGTTTTGGTTAGATGTTTCCTCGTTTCTTAATGCATTCTTGCTTCTTTTCCTTCAGTTTCATTATTTCGGGTGCGGTGCCTCTTTCATTACTCCCATGTTCTGGCTTGGACGACGTCCGAGGCGGGAAATTGGGTGTCTGAGGGGGCTGCTGGTGCTGCAGGGCGCTGCGAGAGGGAGCCCGTGCTCTGGGAGGGCACGACTGGCACAGGGGCTGCTCTTCAGTCTGTAGTTAGGAGCTCGTGGCAGCTACGTGACTCTTCTCTTGCTCTGAATTCCCCTAGATGCTGCTGCTGCAATAGCTGAAATCAGTCTTCAGCCATGCTTTGATATAAACATATTTCTCCATGCTCATTTTCTATACAATTCAAATATTTGCCTTACTCTTATGTATGTTCATAGAGTAATACCTGCTGCTTAGCACCCCTATTGTTCCTCTTGCATCACTTTCCTACCTTTTATGCATTGTTTTTGAGGGAGATGCAATATTTCTTTACCCTTTTATTACAGCGTGTGACTAAGTTTCTCGCATGTCTTTGCTTTTTGAGAGTTCTAGCTGCTTTAGTTTCAGGAAGCATCTTATTTTAAAAATTCATTTGCAGAATAAATTTGCTGATAAATTGTACTTCATCTTATCGGGGTTCTGACCCCGACTAAAATGTTCAGTAACATATCTCTACAAATGCTGCAGCTGTAGGTAGCTAATCAGGATCCATAGATTGCCTCAAATCCACTGGTTAGCAGCTTAGCTGAATTAGAAATGTTTCCCCCCATACACACACACGCACACTTACACAGAGCACTTTGCTCCTCATATTTGCTGTCTGCTTGAATTATAAGACTGCTCAGAAGTACAGAGAGTTAAACTGCTTTTACTGGCCACCAAAGCAGAGTTCTGGTACCCTGGTAGATAACTGTGAAGAGAAGAGTAAAAGCTGTAGCTAGATAAAAAGCTACCTCTCAAAGGTCGAGACAAAATCTTGTAAAAATAAAGGGGTTCTGTGAAATGTCAGCACTTCTTGTGCTTATTTCCTTTAATGAATTCCCCTCTTCAGATGCATAAATTTAAAGATGTGCTGCTTAAAAAATGTAGGTTTGCTGATTAAGGGACATAAAGCAGACTGCGTGAATATAGTATGCCTAGAGTAAGAAAAGAATAACAATGTGGATTGCAAGATCTCATCCTGATAGAGAACAATAAAATATGCATAGTTCAGAAGACTATAAGGCAAATAAAATGCAACGTTTTACAGAAGAAATGAGCTACAGCTACTGACACAGTGCTGACACTAACGTGCAAGGGGTGATTATTCAAATGTCTCTATGATTAATTCAGTTTGTATTGATGCAAATAATCTTAGAGGAGACCTGTGAGAGCTAATGCATTTTGGTTCTGTGGTTTTCCATTGATAGCACAAAATAGCACAGAGGAAAGTCATTTTCATGATATTAATAATGGGATTACAGAATCAGGTCATTTAAAAGAATGGTGCTGACTCAGCTCTAGTGGTGCAGGGTTGAATGTAGAGATTAATTCTTGAGCACGCTACATACAAATCTACTGCTGGATATCTCATTGCACTAAAGCATATTTTCTCCTTTGTGGGAGATATTTAAAATGACAGTGGCTGATTTGATGCCTTCTTCCCTGCTGTTAGGGATTCTTTTCTCACATCCGAGTGCTTTCTGCTGGCCGTATTTACCTCTCCCCTGTGCGAGAGGGATTGCCTCGCTCCCTCCCTCTCCCCTGGAACTGAAACCGGTTTCTTCTTTTATAATTCCCTGAAGGTCACTGAAAGTCTGAGGGGATCATAACCGCTCTGCGTGGAGAGCTGTCTCGGTCAATGAATCTTATTAAAATCAGTGATGAGAGCGAGCAAACATTTCCTTTCTGTGAAAGGACATCTTCATAGGCATCACTGCAGGCTGGCTCCTGGCTGGCTTCTGCCACCGTAGGCGCTTCCAGTGCCTACACAGACACCTGGACTTCTGTTCTGTCTTTTCTATTATTTTTATGACCAGTCCAATAAGCTTAGCACGTACAGTGAAATGTGGTTCTTGTTCAAGTTCCCTTGCGTCAGTGAGAAGAAAAAGCACAAGTTGCCATTGATTTTTGTTTTTAAGGTGCAAGCTACAAATGTATCACATGACAGTTTTGTTCCCTGTCCCTAAAAATACAAAGAAAAAAACAGAAACATTTGAGTCAGGGAAAAAAAAAAAAAAAAGCACCAAAAAGGAGCTTATACTTTTTTTTTTTTTTAATGTGGTATTCTCAGAAATAAGATTAGAGAGAAATAAGATTTTTTTTTAACTTTTGCAGTGTAGCATTTCTGCATTAGTTGTAAGTTTGCTTGTTTTGAGGTAGTGCAAATTAAAATTCAGTGTGTGCGGAGGTGTTAAGGCTATTTTTATTTTGTGGAGTTACACACTTAACCTGTTACATTTATATTCTTTTTTTCTAAGAACTTCTAAGCAACTTATTTCCAAAGTAAATTAGAAAATCATGTAATGCAACAGATGAAAACATTATAGTATTTAACAGGGCTATTGCATGAGATTTGTAGTGAGCTTCCTGATGACAAGGAAAAAAAGGGATGAAAAGGAGATGAAAGCAACAATGGAGACTGTTAGAAAAAGTCTGTACTGTACTATACTGTAGTAATTCTAGGCTTGAATATTCTTGTGTTTCTTTAGCAGTGCTGGAAGTTGACATTTATCCTTTATTTTGGGTTGGGTGGTAAATTATTGGGCTACTTTGACCCGCCTGAACTTCAAAGTAAAGAATCATTTTCTTGCTGAGAGCTGTTTCCTCGCTTGGTGTTTTTAAAATAGGTCAGATTCCTGCCATCCCCTTAGGCTCTGTATTAAGTCATATCACATATCTGCAAACTCACCTTCTTCTCTGAGAAAGTTGCAGTTTGCCGTGCCTGGGAACACAGGCCGTGGAGGGAAGGATTAAGTCTTGCTGTGAATGTGACATGATAGACTTGCTTGCACAGGGAGCTGCTCCATGTGCAGCAGGGTTTTTGTTCAACTATCTAGATAGTTTTGAGGTAAGACTTGTTTGGGGGGTTGTGGCAAAGCTTTAGATGTTGATTCCAATGAGCTGGCCAGGCTGGCTTGCAATGCAGCAAGACCTGTTGACACCAGTCAGCGATGAGGCTGCAGGTCCTTCCATCCAGCCTTGCCTGCTGCTGCTCCTCCACTTGGCCCGGCTCTGGGCTGCCCCTCTAGCCCTGTCAGAGAGGTTTGATGCCATCGTCTGCCTTGCTGACCAGCTGCAGTCTGAGGAGAGCAAAATGCAAGTGCCCTTTGCGGGCTTCGACTTGCTGTGGCCCAGGTCCAAGTTGTGACCTTGGAGCCGCTGTTCAGCTGCCTGGGGCTGCTGCAGGTCACCCTGCCTTGAGGATCTGCACAGCCCTTTCTCCAGATCTTTGAGATCACTCAGGTCCATTCATGAATTGAACGTATTTTTGTGGTAAGCAGAGCGGCGGATTGCTGTGTCAGCCGGCCATCTTGCAGTTGCTCCTGTTGAACTAAATGGAGGCTGTGTACTGTGGAGAGAATTGCATCAATTTGAAATGGGAAAGGGGGCTAAAGAGCATTTTTATTAGTTTTTCCTGTTGACGTGACTCCATTGTTCACCAGTTTATTATTGTACTACAGTTATTTTTGCCAAGATATTTGCCAACAATTTTTTTTTAGTTGAAAATAATGCATTGCAGCTGGAAGCCTTTTTATGTGACTTTCAAAAGCTGAGGAATTTGTTTTCAGTGTGTGAAAAATTCTGTGCTGATACCATAAACTGCATTTCATTAGGATGTTGTATATTTAATGATTGCTAGCCCAATGGGGCATGTAGAATTTCCTGCTGTGGTCTTCTGTACAAATTTATTGGAGCAAGACGTTGGGAAACGTTGCTAGTGTGCAGCAATGCATGGAAAACATTCGCATTCGTGGAAAAGTGATTGAAATTCTCAGGAGCAGTTGCTAGATTAGAACAAAGCCAAAACCTTTGTGGTTCTAAATGAGTTGTCTGCACACAAGTATTGGCAGGTAGGGTAGATAGTAGATTTTATCGCTGCCTTTGGGCAGCCAGAAAACTTTCATACCCAGGATTAAACTGTTGTTCTTTTGGAATAGTAAAATACTCTTTTCTCATTTGTTTGCATGCATGTACAAAACTGCGAGGCAACAAGATGTTGAAACGTACATTTGAGATTGAAGACTGTGTTGCTGCTCTTTCCTAGAAATTTGAGATGTGTTGTGTCTCGTAAATCTTCTCCTGGCTTCACTGTGTTTTGACAAGTTTACTACTTGTCAGAGTCTGTGCATTTGCTTTTTGGTTTTGATCGCAGAACCGCTGTGGAAAGGTACTGTTCTCTAGCCTGAACGCAGATGTCAAAATGGGCAGGGAACTGGATGTATTGGATCAAATTTCAAGTTTGGCTGAGGAGAATATGATATAGCTCAGGCTAGAGGCAGCCTGACACAGTTGTAAACTAAAGCTAATTGAATGCCCTTCTGAAGGGCAAGATGTCTGGGGATGAAGGATGATTTTTCAACTCATATCTGGAAAGGAAGTGACGGACACGGGAGCTGTTCTCCTCCGAGCGAGAGCATCTGTGCTAGCCTCAGCTTTGAGGTGATTGAGGACCCGACCCCTGTGCACGCCAGACACTGCTGCTCTTGCACTGGGTTGGAGCATAAACAGCAGTATATGTGTGTTTATCTGCCCATCCGATACCTCACATGGCAGACACCTGCGGTCAATCTACTGATGTCTGTGTGTGATTGCAGCTATTGAAATGGCCTGAACACAGGTGTTGAAAGCAGAGCTGCAGCTGAATGTAAACAAGACGTATGTGAATGTTGGTGCAGATCTGAACTGTGCTTTGAGGTACTTGCAGCAATGCACAATGTCCTGTGGAGAAGGATAAGCTCATTCAGTGAGTTCTTGTGTAATGAATCTGAAAGACCCTCTTCCATTTCTCCTCATGTTTGGCATTTGATGCCCTGGCCTCAGCTTTGGGGTCTCCTGCAGTAGTATAGTATTTTTGCCCAGTAATTTAGGAAATTTTAACTCAGAACACAGCCATGTTTCAATTAAATCAACACATATTTTGTTTCTTCTGCTGTATTTTGCACTCTCCCTCCACCTCCCTCAAGCTCAGGAGTGATACTGAGATGCTGGAGAAGGTCCATCAGAGGACAACCATTGCTGGGGTATAGTGTGCAAGGGCTGCAAGGGAGCTGGGCTTCTTGCTCATGAAGAGGTGGCTAAGGGACTAACTTTCCTCAGTAAGTACAGTGGATATAATATGAGATAACGGCCACAAATTTTGGACAAGGAATTTCAAGTTGGCCACCCTTTCCCACTAGGATAGGAGTGGAAAGGAGTGGGAAGCACTAGAGCAGGTTTGACTGTTCTCAGGACTTGCCTGGAGAGATCTACAAGTGTCCTTGCTTTGTGCTGCTGAAAATCCTGCTCTGAGGGTGCTGCTGGACTGGGAGGCTTCAGAGGTCTCGTTTTTTAAACACCATTTTGGTCACCCTGTGCCCAGTCTCCTTGACCTGGTTTGAAACCCCAAGACCTTGAAGATGCTTAATGGTTGGGTGCATTCAGTGCTCTACCATACAAGTGATAATGAAGAAGCCTTCAAATGGGAACACTTCTGCTCGGCGGGTAAGCGGTGCTCTTCAGTGTGAAAGTAAGGTCTGTTTCTGCAGGGATAATAAGCTCTTTTAGGAACCACAGTGGGAGCTGCTGCTTCAAATAGAAGGTGTACTTTTTTGACCTTGGCTTCTCTAATATAAGCACAAAGCAGCATGTATGTATTTATGCAGGGAAAAACAATCCTACCAGATCCTACTTTGCATATATAATGTGGTTACAGGGAAGAGAATGAGAGAACAAGCTGCCTGTGGCAAATGTAAATAAATTAATCCATTGCTGCGTAGCACTTCTTGCTGTGGTATGATAGGGTGTTTTCAAATTTTGTAGTGTGAAGTCTTGTTGTCTTGGATTGGCTAAATGGACTAATGACCTTCCGAGCTGTGATCTGATGACTTCTTATAATACTTGGAGTCTGCACTAGACAAATTCTAAATAAACTGAAAGACACATAGCTGCATACAAGAATTTGGTCATTTCTCTGCAGATTTTTGTGATTAGAACTATACAAACATAAAATGTCAATATTGAGAAGATAGTCTTGAGACAGAAACCCAAGCAGAGAGATTAAGCCACTTGCCATGGACCACACAGCAAGTCAAGTGGTTCTTTCTCTTCATTAATTTCAGTGATATAACTGATATAAAATCAATTATTACACAGATATGGAACAGCTGTTGAAGATCTTCTAGCAGAACCCAAGTAAGAATAATGTCAAGCCAAAATAGCTCTCTAAGTAATTAGACACATTAATAAAATCACAAAATTTAGGGCCATAGTGTTGAATACTGACTTAATCCCACAGTGAACACAAATGTGAGAGAAATTAAAATAGTCTTAATGTATATGCGGAGTGTCTTCTATCTAGGAATTTATTATCCGTATCAACAAAAATGCTGAACACCTAAGCAGGCAGCCCCAAAAGGGCTTGTATGGGGGAAAGCAGTTAATAGCCATGACACAGACAGTGCTGCTCTAATTACCAAGATCTTATCAGTGAGACTCGCAAGCTGGATACAATCCATGATTGTTTGGGAGTTTGTATGTGATACTGATGACCAGAAGACCCTTTTCAGCTTTTTATTGGGCCACTGAAAAGATGACAGTTTGTTTCCATTTGACTTCCATACTGCAGTACTGCAAATTCCTTTCCAGGAAGGCTCTGCAGAAGAAATGAGTTTATCATAAAACATCGCAGCAGACAGAGCTAGAGCCCTGTGTATCAGCAGCAATATTCAAGTATCTGAGAAACAAGCTCTTTTATATCACTGCAATGTTAAGATTATCAGGGAGTGAAGAGCAGAGCACACCTGGGATGTACCTTGCTTTGAAAGCGAGGGAGATGTCTGTGGTCTAAGCAATAGTCTGGTAACCAAAACATCTTGTAATTCTAGATCTTTCATGTAATCCTTGACAGGCTTTGGGGTAAGTCATATATCTCTTTCTTTTTGTGATTCAAATACAGATAATCCCTCTTTTCTCCTCCCTTCACTGTGTCATAGCATACTGGTGATTTGTTCACCCCTTAGGAAATACGAAGCGTTATAATGATGCAGAGCACTATGCCTGTGTGTGACTTAAATAATTGTTGCTTTCAGCAATATATGTTGCTTTTACCCCATTATTTTGATGGAGCCAGCTGTAATTTTATGGATTGATATCAGGCTCTAAATCTTTGCTGAATAAAATCTCTTCAGAGGTAAATCTATTTCTTAAGCTTTCTCTTCCTAAATCTAGAGTCTCATTCTTCCTTGCTGAGAAACAAGGGCAGGAGCTGGGTATCCTCTGGTCACCCTGAGGCAAAGTCCACGGTTGTTATGTGAGACTGAGGGCACCGCAGCTGTCCTCACGGGGAGCTGGATGAACCAGAGCTCCTTGGCCTGTGCCGTGAGCTGGTACCGCTGTGCTCCAGTCTGTGAAACAGGACTTGGTGTTTAGCTCATGTACAGCTATAGAAAGAAATACTCTTACTTATTACATTACACCTGTAAAGGATTTCACTCAATTCACTACTAATTCACATTTCCAGAGATACAGAATTCATTTTAGCCAGTAAAATTTGAAGCGATCAGCTGAAGAGCAATAATTAAATATTTTCACAAGAAATGAAATCTGCAAGCATTTTCTTTTTATTCCACTCTGGAAAAGTCATTTTATCCCGGAATGTTTCTGTAAACTTGCACTAGGGGGCACTTTAAGACTGATTAAGGGAAATGGATAACGTAGCAACACTAATTCCACATCATGAGCTGGGTAAACAGTCTGGTACAAAACAAAATATAAAAAAAACATAAGCAATTAAATATGTATTTAGCAGCAAGTGTGATTCGATTCTTGTTTTTTCCCCCAGCAACTGCACTTCCTGAAACTGGACATGCAACTGAAAATTACTTCCTTGTTCGAAACAGATTGTATCATTGTCCTCTTGTTCTGCTAAATAAATGGACTTCGCTTTTCAACATCTAGCCAAACACAGGATCAGATGCTATATCTTTTGTTAATCAGCCTCTGACTATCAGCTATCTGTGATGGTAGAGCAATTTTTTTCACTTCCTATAAAGAAGTGCTGAAATTTCTCCGTTTTTTTTCTATGTTCTCCCAGCATTTTTAGTAGTATTATTTTTTGTTTGTTTCAGATTATTTTATCTGATTTAAACCCCTCAGAACTGAAGTTGTGTTCCAGGACGTCCTCTAGAGTGTCTCCCAAGCATGAGGAACTGGTTTTGATGCCACGGTAATGTCCACCCCCTGCCAGAAATATGTTTGCCAAAGTGTTTGAATTCTGTAATGATTTGTCTTGTAAGCACGTTAAAAGGACATAATACTCACAACTCCTAATTCTAACATAGTTTAGGAAAGCTTAGAAGTAACCAGATTAGCCTGATAAAAGCAGATACGCTGACAGAAACACAGCATTGTTGCACAACTCTTTCCGTAACCTGACAGACCATCCTTTTGCAATAAATTTGCTTTCATGATATCAATAAACTCTATTAACTGTAAAAAAGGCAGATAAGAATGACCTATTCAATTCTTTGGAACAGAAAAATGTACAATACATAGCTAAGATGACTTGATGTCTCGCAACAGCAACAGACTTAGCATATAAAGCAGTTCGACAATAAATGCCAGCTTTTTCTGCATTTCAGTTATGAACTAGATTGTTACTATTTGCTTTTCTTTTTCTTCCTTTACGCTGCATCTGCCTGCATTTCACTGTTTCAGATACTGGTGGTTTTGCTTTTCTGAAGCTGGTTGCACTGTTCGGTATTATTGGATGCTTTTTTTTCTTTTTTTTTGTCAGAAAGTACTATTTTGTTGAAGCTGTAACATTTTGTGGAAGCAATGATTCTGATAAAACTTTGCCAGGAAGGTGTCACAGTGTCAGGAGCACTGAGATAGTACTAAAAATATGCTCATCTCATAGCTTCTAATACACAGTCACTGAGAATGAGACGAGCATTGCTTTTATTTTGATATTTATGCTGTAGAAAGGCCAGCACGAAGCCTCCTTAACTATATATGAATATATATGTCTATACCAAGCTATACCTTGCCAAAGTGCATCTCAACCTGTTATGTGAGATGGCTCTGAATCTGAAATTTTTTAAAACAGCCCCTAATGTGAACACAGCGTGACCCAGGGGTGCCTGCAGCTCGAGTTGCTCAGCGGCGCAGAGCCGCGTGCGCTGGGCCCGCAGCCATCGGGCCGAGAGCGGCACTGGGGCCCCGTGCGCGGCCGCCCGCTCTGAGCGGGGAGAAGGCCGAGCTTTAAAGTAAACAAGAGCGTGCGCGACTGGAAATCAATAGGTTGAACTTAGCAGATGAGAAATGAGGTCTAATTGGTGATTAAACAACACTGGTGGTGAAAACAATTAGACAGTGGCCTTTTGCTTCATCCCTTTCTGGAGGGAAACTAGACTTGAGGATCAAATTTTACAGCTCCTACCCCTTCCAGGGGTCCTTCAAGATACTTCCCGGCTTTGGTTGCCCAGAACTTGAGAGGGAGAGAAGACTGATCAGATGGGGTAGGAAGAAGAGAGTGAGAAGGGAGCTCAGAAGATATTTGGGTTGAGGACCTTCGCTCCTCTGTCTTCCCGACTCCCATTCTGACCACTCTTTAGTCCAGGTAGGTGCTCATCTCGCATCATGTTGTGATGTGACACTGAGCAGAGATGCAGGTACAGATATCTTAGATGGATGGAGCTTTGGTAGCTCCACAGGCTGTTCTTTTCCTTCGCCTAGCCTTGCAGGAGTTGTACATAAGAATAACTTTACAGCAATATTGCATATCTACAACTTGAATCAATACATGAGGTTAGTTTTGAGCTTTCTAGTTCAGATACACAGTTGCTTTGGAAGCGTGGGTCTCAGTAGGGGTTGCTGAAAGGGTATCGAGTTAGCTCCTGAAATAGGTTTTCCAATTGCTCTGAATCCTGAGCTGTCGTGATTATACTAATAGCAGCAGCTACCTACTTAGTTTAAAGCTAGCTTTGACATGTCTTTGCAAACCACAGAAATACTGCATGAGGGTGTGTGTGTGTTTATACATATAAATTTTATCTGTTTTTGTATATACACGTACATATGTGTGTAGGTATTTATGCACCAGCATCCAAACTGTAGCAAATACTAATGTAATACATGATTCACAAACAGAAATTGCATGTTCTAATTTTGTAGCTGCTTCTTTTGTTTTGTCTGTTGTTTGCTGTCTTGCTTCCTAATTCATCCCGTGTACTGCCTTGCTGGCTCAAAAAGGACGGTTATTAACATTCTAGTATCCTGTGCAATGTGACTTGGGGATACAAAAGATTCTTTCAAAAACACAACAAATGAAACATGACTATCTAGAAATGCCTCCCTTTAGTTTTCATATTCTTTGCCACTTTCCTCCTTTTACTCTTTCGTAAGATGTTAAAAATATTAATTATAATTGTCTGCTAAAAAATTAAAGCCTGCCTGCCTTAAGTTCCAGATATATCTTACTGCCTGGTATTGCAAGGGGACCTGAGTCATTTCAACCCTATTGATTTTCTTGCTTGATATATTCCACTGAATTGGCTTACAAAGCACTGATGTGGGATTCTGGAGACCAAGCTTCAAGTCCCTGCTTTGTCTCCTTCAGAGCAGGAGCCTGAACCTCCATCTCCTTTTTCTTGTGCAGATCCAATGTGTTATTCTACAGTGGATTTTTTTTTCTTTTCCTAGGTCTTTTTTTCAAATGAAAACTTGCGTGCAATAAAAATTTTTAAAACTAGAAATGTTTAGCAGATTGGACAACTACTTTACTCATCCCCAATTGAAGGGCGAAGATAATCTGTGTTCTTCCTGATTACTTTGTTAGCAAGTACACTCTTGTAAGCAATCAAATTGGGGGGGAGAGATGCTAACATATTCTGACAGAGAAAGCCTTCCTGGAGAGTTTCCTCATTTCTGCTGTTGTATTGTGAATTCATTAGACTTTGAAGTGTTTGAAGCCTTTAGTGTCAAATCATTGTAAATCAGTATCTTTCCTGTGCATGCCACTGCCAGCACGTATAGCCTTGAATCCGTAGATAGTTCTAATGTCTTTGCTATTGCTCAAACTTTTTAGCTGAGATAATGTATTTTGCTAGTGGAAATTTTTATCACTTCTGTCATGAGATAGGAAAGGTGACTGGGTGATTGCAGAATCACAACATAGTTGAAGGAGGAAGGGGCCTCTGGAGATTGTCTAGTCCAACCCCCTGCTCAAAGCAGCATCAGCTCTGTCACATTGCTCGGAGTTATGTCCAGTTGGATTTTGAATATCCCTAAAGGTGAGGACTCCACAGCCTCTCTGGGCAGCATCTTCCAGTGTTTTATTATTTCCATAGTAAAATATTATTTTTTCTTACCTATAAATGGAATTTCTTGTATTTGAATCTGTAGTCATTGTGTGTGACACCACTGAGAACAATCTGGCTCCTTTGAGAGATGCCTGCCAGCCCATTTCTCCAGCCTGTTGCACATCCATCTGGTGTATCATGAATGGCAGCACAGCCAGCTGATCTGGAGTATCAGCTACTCCTTCCAGTTTTGTGTCATCTGCAGGCTTGCTTAGGATGCACTCTGCCCTATCATCCAGGTATGTTAAGCAGTGTTGATGCCAGTGGTGATGGCTGGAGCACAATAGTAGTGATTGGCCCCGAGCTGGCCTTGGTGGCACTGACTGCCTTGGTGGCACTGACTGCCTTGGCCTTCTCCATGTCCCCTGGCCTCATGAGTCCGATACAGCAGGAGACCACATGTTCCCTAGTTGTCCTTTTGTGAGTGATATTGTTGCCCTTCATGCCCTTTGTTACCATATTCTGCCTCACGTGGACTTTGGCTTTCCTAACACTATCCGTGCAAACTCAGTGTATCCATACTCTCTGTCCCTATGTACATCCCTTGCATGTTTCTTTTCATGTCTGAGGTTTGTCAAGAGCTCCTTGTTCATCAGTACTGGCCTGCTGATGGCTTTGCTGAATTTCATGCTCCTTGAGATGGACCATTCTTGATTTTGGAGGAGGTAAAACAACTTCCTCTCTTGGACCTCTCCTTCCTCCAGTGTTGTCTCTCACAGGATTAATTGAAGCAGGTCCCTGAACTGGCTGAAATCTGTTCTTTAGGGCTGCCATCCTGCTTCTTGCTGTCTTTATCCTCCCCTCCAGAATCTGAATTCTCCCACCTCACAGTTGCTGGAGCTAAGGCCACCCCTGACCTTCACATTCCTGACCATTTCTTGCTTCTTTGTAAGTCTGAGGTCCTGGAGAGTCTCTGCTCTGTGGTTTCTCTGTCACTTGTGTCAGGAGATTATTGTCAATGCACCCCAGGTACCTCCTGGGTTTCTTGTGCCCCACAGTGTTGCCCCTCCAGCAGACTTTGGGGTGGTTAAGCAGGTATAGAAGCATCCTCCATAATGCTGTTCTCATGCCTGAAGGCAGGACAAGCCTTGGCAGTCTTTTCACAACATCCTGGATCCAAGCTCTTGGCAAGCACCAAGCCTCCCTAGGTGGTGGGTCAGGTCAGCAGGCGGGAGCATCCATAACCTGCAGCAGGGAATCATGCAACTCTGCCACTCACTGCTTCCTCCTAGTGCTGCTGCGCGGCTCAGGCTCAGCTGGCTTAGGTGCTTTGTTGGATGCAGCTCTAAGACCCTCATCTGCTATGAGGTGCTGAGCAGTTTCTGTAGCTGCAGATCTGCAAGTAGAGCAGGACCTATCCACAAGGTGCCAGAAGCCACAAGCCTTTGTCATCGTGTGAGTTTCCATTTCCAAACTTGAAAAGCACAAATTCCATCTGAGCTATGTTCAACACAGCTGGGAGTTTGGCCTCTCCAGCTCAACAGGGTCTCAGAGAAGATCTGGTCAAAATTATTTTCGGCATCTCTGATGTGCAATCTGTTGACCTCATCCCACAGCTCCTTTACTTGGTGGCACACATCCACTCACAAGCGCTCCCTCCTGCAGGCAAGGAGCCAGTCTCCCTGTACCCTGGCAGAAAGCCCCACAGCCCCAGACTAGGAGACCTGGAGAGGACCGTTCTTTCTTGGGACCTTGCTGTGAGTTAAGGCCTCTGACGTTGCAGGCATGGTGGTTGCAGTAAGCGTCAGCCTCTCCCTGGTGCCTGCTGGAAAGCTTGCAGCTTGCAGTAGCTGTTCTTTCCCAGCAAGAGCAGGTACCTCGCAGTTCCTCAGAATCTTCAGGAGTGCCCTGATATCCCCAAAGTGATTGCCAGATGATCAGGAAGATCCAGAAGAAGGACCTAGAAACTGCAGTGGAGGCTGCTGTGTCTGAATAAAACACCAGGGAGGTCAGCTAGAAGTTGTCTGTAGTTGCCAGTTTGATATATTCCTCTCCTCTCCTGCCTGTGTCTCGAGAGCCCTCGGCAAAAAAGGGCAAGCGGAGAGCTCAGAGGTAGGTGAGCTGTACTCGTGCACTGCCCCTGCACCATGAGCCAAGGGTGGTAGGTTGACTGCCCCTTATGTATTTATTATACTCAAAAGGATACAGCTTGGAACAGAAAACTTCCTTTGCATTTTATCCTCAATTTACTAGTTCCTTAATCTTTTCTGTGTGTGCTTCAAGTTGCTCAGAAACAGTCTACTCTGGATTTAGGAAAACCAGCAATATACCTAGTGTTGTAGACAGCAGATTCTGCCTAATGCTGACCCCCTGTGCTGTTTTGTCATCATGAAGAGCACAATGGAAGAGCACTCTTGTTGCTGAAACTTTTCTTTCCATCTGCTTGCTCTGACTTTAAGCATAAGCCTGCTTAACACAAAGGGAAGGCGCTCTGTCTAGCAAGGAGAGGGTCAGGAGGGTTCACTGTAAACAAACTGATGAGATGAATGTAAACAGGAGTAGCGTGTTCCACTACAGATGGCTACCCCTCCCTCCTGCCTTATAATTCCTGTGTTCATACTGAAATAGTTTTATTGCTTCGACTCCTGTAATGGAATATGGAATACATCCTTTGAAAATAAGTCCTGAATTCTTCATCTGCAGCTAATTACAATGGAGGATTGAAGAATCAAAGCTTTAACTTCATGGCTGACTGTGTTGGGCAGGAGGTTGGACTAGAGGATCTCCTTCTAGTCTGAGTTTTCTGATAATCTTATGGATTAGCTCCTATATGAGATGCTATAGTAATATTTATCACTATGACAATTTATTTGGCAGTACCCATAGAGCTCATTATATAGCTATCACAGAAGCTATCTAATGTTTTTACCTTTTCATTGTGTGTTTTTTATAATGGTCAAAGGATTTATTCTTATCTAGAAATTAAAGATGGATTTTAAAGATAGTGAGAGAGCTGAAGCACTTGCTCTGTGGTGAAAAGCTGAGGGTGCTGAGCTTATTCAGCTTGGAGAAGAGATGGCTTCAAGTAACCCTGACAACAGCCCCCAGCATCTATAGACAAGTCAAGACAAGCCAGAGCCCAGTTCCTCATGGTGATGCATGGTGGCAAGATGAGAAAAAGTGGGCACTGCTTGAAACGAGAGGTTTGGGCTTCATGTAAGGATGTGTGCCTGTGAGGACAGTCAAGCACTAAGAACAGGCAAGGAAGGTGGTGGTGTCTCCTGAGCAGACTGGTCTGACCTTGAGGCTGACCCCTAATTTGAGCAAGAGGTTGAACTAGAGACCCGAGGTCCCTGAGTCTATTCTGAAGTGAATTATGTTGTGATCTTGAGATTGGTCTCCTGACAGAAATATGTTCACGAGCACCTATGTCCACAGCTGCTGCTACAAAATTCCCAAGCTTAGCTCCCTGCTTTGATAAGAGGGGCCAGCTCTGCTCCTTTTCCCTTTACTATGCCACAAGCATTTTCTTTTTTAGCTGAAGTGGTGAGTTTGTGTAAGATCTACTGCTCTGCAAGGTCTAAGAGAAACTGTCACTCTTGCAGCTAGGGGAAAAGTTTTGTGCTCTAGAGCAGATTTCCCTGCTGCATCCAAGCACAGATGGTGAGAAGACTGGCAGATCTTCTGTGCTGTCTGTTCGTATTACTGAAGTCAAATCCTTTTCCTTGCTGCTTTCATTTCTAGGTGAAGGCTACTGACATCGCAGTGCTGGCATTGCCAGTGTTTGGGGAAGTGGACACATCTGGGGCTTGTTATCATGGTGCCATCTCATCTTTGCTTATGATCCCTGTTGTGCCAAAGAGGAAGCCTTTGCCTTGAAGGTGAGACACTAGAGTGGGTATAAACATGTTTATAGAATAAGCATATGAATAGCTTTATAGCAGGTAATGTAATGAGCAGGTTTTGCAAATCACAAGCAGAGAAAAGAAGTTATTTTTACCTTTAGAAATATGCTTTGAAATGCATAGTGTTCCATCCAGATGAGTTCTAGGGCATCTGTGTGTTGCAGCTTTGTCTGAGGATGGCCTCTCAAAACACCCTGGTTTTCTTGAAGCCAGTCGGGATGCATTGTTTCTCTTCAGCAGCTTTGAATTCTAGTTGCTAAAAACTGATGGACTTTAAAGGCCTATTAAAAATCAGGTTTATTGTCAAATCTGAAACAAAAAGTTGCAGGCTAAAATTGTGTGGTTTTTTTCTTTTAGTTTTACAATGAAATGCTTTCTCTAGTTCTGGGAACTTCTTATGAAAATTAAACATGCTTAATAAAGGCAGAAAGCTGTTAAATGGACAAAATGCCTCAACATACTCAACTTCTCTATCATTCTAAAAAGTAGTCACTTCCTATTGTACTCAGTCTGAAGAGCTTTGGAGAAACTCTCTGTAGCTCTATTTCAACTTGGATTCATTTTTAAATGTTACCAACCAGTTGACTGAATGGAGGAAAAGTGAGGATTTAATGAATAGCCTGCTGGAGGAGATGTCAGACATTTTTTGCAATAATTCTGACTACCTTTTGTCACTCGAATATATGCATCTACTTGCCCTCTCCTTCCTTTCTGCATCCCAATCTTGAGTTTCTCCATTTTTTTGATTGCTACCATCCCTATTTCTCCCCCTATAGCACTCAGAAACTTTCAATACAGGCTCCAGTAGAGCATGCTCCCTTTATCCCTTGTCCCTATCTTGCTTCAAAATAAAAATCAACTTCTCATGTAGAGGAGAGAATTTTGTGGAGGAAGAGAGGTGGGTAAGGCAGAGAGGAGTAGGAGAGATGATCCTGAGGTTGAATGATATTTTCGTGGGAAAGTTCCCAGTTTCAACCTGAGAACTAATCCCTAAATATCTAACTGCAGAGTAAAATGTAGGTGTGATGGTAGCATGCTAAGAGTAAAATGAATATACTTATCTTGCTGGCTACATATGCAGCAACACCAGGGGCTCATAACTAGAAATGAAGTTCTCTGGGGGTTGAAAGCACATGCTTGCCAAGCTGTTACCGTATCTCCACTGCTATATTACTGTGCAGCTTGAAGCACGAGTGATGCAACTATACAAGTAAGTATAGTATAGTAAATATACAGGTGATATCCAGTAATTCAAGACTCCATCCATCCATTTCATAAATGCAAATTTACTCTTGATGAGACAGTAAGTCCAGGCAATCTAATAGTGAAACATGCGATGAATAACTAAATTCTAGCTTTCAATCAAGTGAGACAAAATCTTGATCTAACTGATCATATATATAATATGCACATATATATATATATACATATATATATAATATATATATATATGTTTTAATGCTCAGTGTCTGCTTGGTCTATTACCTGACCATACCATATACTAGAGAAAATGTCCCACTGTAAAAAAATGGCTCTTACAGGCCTATTTGCCTTACACATACAAGCAAATTATGCTGCAGCCCTAATCACAATACATATTTTTAGAAATCTACTTAGCTGATAAATTGCATTCCCACCACAGCTGGTGCTGGTGACGTGTTGTGCTGACATGCCCTGTTTCTTTTGTGTGTGACCAGTAAGCACGGGAGTGTGCTGCAAGTCATCCTGGACTCCTTTTTTGACAGAGGAAGTCTGCAGCCATTTAGAAAGCTGCTCTTATTGCTTTCTAACATGAACAGATTTCTGAGAATTAGTGAACAGCCTTTGAGTTTGATGCCTTCAAGATATTTTTGAGCCTTTGTACCTAGTGAAGACCTACTGTTGGCATAATAATTCACAGCAATGTTGCAGTTAAAGATAGTTAGGCAGAAATTATCTGAAAGATCAGAAACAGTATTTAGTTTGCCAAATTAGACTGTAGGTACTACATCGAGGAAGAAAGTTAATTGCTTTATTTTTGAGCAAGACACAGTTTCTGTAAAGTATATTTTGTATTGTTTCCAATTCTTATTTTTATCCTTCCCCATGAGATTGGCTGGAAGTTTACTGTGCAATCTTCTCTGGTGCGCTCTGTTTTAGATAGATTTAATTGCTTCCTCATATACTTTTTTGTTTTACCCTTTCCCATACAGTTTATTCAGCTTGAAAACTATTTTGACTTTGTTTTTGCATTGTTGTCTCAAAGGCATCTTCCTTTCCTTTCCTTACACCTGTTCATTAATTGTAATAGTGTTTTCATTTATTTAAACCTATTTCTTTGACAGTGTTGGAGGGCTAAGCTTTTGTTCTGCAGCAAAATGATATGATGTAGGTGTCTGTTCAGCTTGTCATTAGACTGTTTCATGTGTATATGACAAGTTTCAGGCTGCCCAGGTCGCCTGCTGTTTATCTTGCAAAGGAGACAAACTTGAGCTTGAGTTTCTACAGGGGGCTGGATCTAACATGTTTATTTGAGATTATCTTTGCTGCAAATATTAATAGTTGTTTAAAGTTCTGCCTGTTACTCAACTCAGGTCAGGTTATTTTTTATTGTTATCTCTTTAAATATATAATGACTCCCTTATACTTCTTCAGTAATGATTGAAGTATTTTGTAAATGTAGTTGGAAGAAATTCCACTATACTGACAGCATGTGGTACTCCTGCCTGGAAATAAGTGCAGGAACAGCAGAAATACCACTGAATTAACCTTGTACAAAAACATATGAATAAGTGATAGAGCAAATACCTCCAAACTCTGTTCTAAATTCATGTTATTAAGAGATACATATCTTAGAAACTCGGTAAGAGGTGGAAGAAAAATGTTCTAAATTGATTATTAAGCATTTTTAAAGATACTTGAGGAGCTATGGGCTATTTTGCTCTCAAAAGCATGGATGTAAATTGGGTTTAGTAGAGTATATCAGGATTTTTCAAGGGCATATTTTTGTTTTATTATAATAAAGACATGTATTTTGTAAGACTAATGATAAAACTTGTCAGGAAAACATTATAATTCGCATTATCATTTGACTTTCCTCTTTTTAAGGACCCTGATGTGTAATAAGTTTCTGCAGGTCATAAACTGAGTTTGTTTTGGAAGCTCCAACACTCACTGCTTATTTCCTAAATGTGTTTAAGCCAATCAAATGATAGGTTAATATCTAATTTTAGAGCTAACCTAGAATTTTTTTTTGAATTCACTTTCCCGTTGGTGATTAATATGGCTTTAATATGCTCTGTACAGTTCCTTCTGTCTATCAAGCATGGATGATGCATCTCTAACAAACCTCTTTGGACTCTTGCTGTGATCATAAGTGCTAGTAGGTTGCAGGACGTTTTTGTGGTTTTTGTGACTGCTTTTTACAAATGCATTAAACATTAATGCAGACAAATGTGCAGTTTTATAGTGCAGAAGCTTTATTTGCTTGGACATGTGTTTATTTTTTATTAATAATTTTCACCATACTACACATTTCTCTTTAGAATTTGAACTCTGAAAACGATTCCTTAGACTTAGTAAATGTTGTTTCTTTTAAGACCAAGGGAACACATGAAAATCACTCAGATTTACATTTCAGTGAAGTCTCATAAGTAATGCATGAAGTGTGTTTCAGTACTCACTCATACAGGGCTTTAAACACCTTGCAACTCTCATGACCTTCCACAGAGAAGCTGCAGAAAAGTGAAGTTTCTCCCTGTTTCCTTCCCCAGGCCCCAGAAAAAAATGGAAGAAGGCTTCTGGGGCAGTTGCTGGGTAAGAAATGTCCAAAATATTTATTTTTAATTAGCAGGAAGCGTCCTGATTTAACTAGTTGTCACTAACTGGGACAGCTTTGCAAATATTGAACCTTATGTTCTCAACGCATGAAGTGCGAGAGTCAGTGTGAGGAATTTTCAGGATGAATTTAATATAAGCAGGGAGATCTGCTACCAAAGAGTCTGCAGCTGAAAACAATGGCACAAAGAAAGCTTCCTTCTGAAGCTCCTGGGGTATCTTCCTCTGCTCTGTAAGGATTTGGGTTTCTGGCTCCCGTTTTAAAGTGATTGCTTCATCTGATATGAAAACGGTTTCTCTTGTAAACCTGCAATAATCCACTGTCACTGCCTATCTCTTGGTATCTGAAAGCTATTCCTAAACCATGCCTTGCTTTTATAATAAAATAAATCCTTCACAGCATCTACTACTGCACATTCTTTTGCGTGTTAACGTAATAATGCCTATCTCAGGCTGACCTTTGTTACTCTGTGCAGTCCTGCTGAATAGGATCTTAAGTAACACCAATGCTTTTAATTCAAACATAATTCCCCTCTTTTATAACATGTACTAAGTTATCAATTTAAGTTCATATCTGTGTAAATGTACAACAAGGGTATAAAACCAGCAGTGCCAAGTCATAATCAATGAACAATGTATGTATGTAGATGCCATATAAGAAGGATAGAAATGGAAGATTTCAATGACAACTCTAAGTAGCTACTGTTGACATTAGAAATTCAAGGATTAAAATGATATCTGCATTGAAATGCTAACAAGTGTGATGATTTAGGCTATGTGCCCTGTTTCTAATTATTATGCATCGCTTGCATATAACATAAGTAGTTGTAACCTTTGTGTGAAGAGCAAAGTCAGGAAATGTTAATCCACAGGGAAGCCATCTCTTCTCTGCAGCTCCTAAATAGAACTCGAGCTCAAATGCTTGCTCTTGTTCTCCAGTCCAGGGGAAAATACATTCTCTTTGCAGCTGAATATGCCCTTTTATGCTGTGTGTGCATTAGTCAAATTGATTTCCATGAGAATTCTTCAGACCGAGTGATATAACACTATCATTCAGTGCATCTGCAGAGGAAGCTGCAAAGTGGGAAAATGTAGAATATTAGAAATAAGAGACTCTGAAACCTGGAGGTAGTATGATAAAGTTTGCAAAATTTAAGACTGCCATCTGGAGAGCCAATATACAGCTTGTCTAGAAAGTAAGTGCCGGGAGGGATGCCCAGGTTTGGAATCTGCACTTCATGCCGAGCCCTGTACTTCCCTCCCTCCTGTGAACTGCCCCGTCATCTGTTTCAGGGTATTGGGTGGGTTCAGGCCATTTATTAGGCAGGAATGGACTCCTGGAGAAGCATGTGCTAGGCACAGTGCTGAAGGTTAAGAACACTTCAGATGAACAAGCTGCCTGTAATCTTGCGTGCAGGTCCTCCCAAGGTCCGTCCTGGCAGTGTTTTGAATGGCTCTGTGGCAAGCATTCCTTGACACTGCTGCGAGACAGGTTACCCACTCCGGTTTCATGTGAAGAAAACCCATTCCTATTAAACTGCTGGAGTGTGAGAACTCGAAACTCTATGGGCAAGTCAAGGAAGGAGAGCACGAGCGTGTGACTGTGGTCACAAAGTAGAAGCAAACACAAAGAGCAGACATTGCTGTATGATGGTTGGGTCATGATGCTCAAGGCTGTTGTACTTTTCTTGCTCCAGGCTTCATGTTTCCTTTATTAAATATAAGTATTTAAAGAGCCAGCTTCAAGTAATTGACTTCTTGCCCTCATTTTCATATTTCTGTTCAAGAGCTCAAGTGATATTGTGATTTTTTTTTTTTAAATGCACATTGACAGATGCTGCTGCTATTGTGAGTATTTTGCAGTTTAATAATGGCCTCTTTTCATTTGGATGCATCTTAAAGGCTTCTGACTCCTGTATCCTACCTCCTATATCCATTCTGAAGACTCCTGTCCTAAGGGATGTCTCATTCTTCCTTCTGCAACAGACTCTGGGAATATTTAAGAATACAAATCTTAGATTTTTTAAATGATCTTTAGTATTTTCCCATGTTCCTGTGAAGTACATAGACAATGCACAGAAGAGTGTGTCTCTATCTGTGGTTGCGTAATGCAGAGCAAATGCAACTAGCAAAGACTCTTCTCAAACTTAATGTCTCTAATATGTCCAGAATTGCTGGATTTTGATTATTGAGCTGTTTCCTGTGCTTATGTTTCCAATTCCACTCAAAATTCCATTGTTCACCCAATTTAAAGATAAATACTTCTAGCTGATGAGAAAATGCTATCATTTCTCTTAACTTTCTGGGCAAAATGAATCTTCACAGCAGTAATCCAAGCTTCTGGAATTAAGCTGTAAGATTGTTTTGAAATTTGAGATTCCAATCTGCCAGTGGTTTATTCTCTTCAGTTTTTGGCTGGATTACAGAACATCTTGGCAGTTCTTTTTTAGCAAAAGCCTACACGAGGGCTGGAGTCAAATCACTTCCAGTATCCTACAGATAGAGAAAGAATATTTTTTATTTCCTTAAGGCAGCAATAACCTAGTCCTCGGTTATAACCTTCATGAAGGCAATAGCAGCAGCAGCAACAACCAAGAAAAAATGATGGAAATATAAATGAGTACCAAAGTTTTACCTTAAAAGCACGGCTGTATAAAGAGCTGCCTTAGTCATATCAGATATGGTCTGAGCAGGTAAAAGACTCCTTGAGAACCAACCTTGAAACCTATAGGCAGTAGAATAATGATGTGGACACTTTGATCCCTGCATGGCTACTTGGGATTTCAACTGGACCCAGTGGCTACTTGGGTGAGAATAATCTATAGCGTGAAAATGATGAGCGGTTAGAGGAAAGCAGTGTGTGTTTCAGAAGGAGAAACTGTTTTATAGCTCAGCTTATGTTACAGTGAAACCTGTATTTTAAAAGTGTATCGCTAAACCGGGGACTGAACCTGTAGCTGTGCCAACAAAATTGGTGCCATGTCCTCAAACAGAATAGAAGGAAAATTAGTCATTAAAGAAACTCAGGATCTTGGCAATTTTCATTGGGTTTTATTCCTAGCAGTTACTCTGTTCATAAACTGCTTTCTGAAATTATATTTTAATTGTTCCTCATATTTTATTCAGTTTAATTCTTTTAGATCAGGTTGTGGCTAGATTTTTTATACTTAAAATCATTTTTATTAGTGTTTTTCATTAAGTTGAAAAAGAAAAGGTATTCTTAACATATATATATAAAAAAAATCTTGGAATATATGAATGGCTGTCTCTTATGAAAACAAACAAAACACTCCTGATTTCCTGGTTGATATGTTATATTTCAGCCTGTAGTAAATTTCTGCAGTTTAGTTATAAACCTCTGGGAAATGGCAGGGTGGGTTATCACAGAAATGCTAATACAACCCTAACTCCAGCAGTGATGTTGTAATACAAACATCATTAAGCTTCCATTCTCATGGAATGCTTGGTGTACAGAATATTTACATTTATAGTACTATAGCGTATCTTACAGTATCCCTCCAGGTAACAGTGAAATGATAGTTTCACGAGGAAAATTATGTGACATTATTTTAATATACCCATGCTGATTTAAGCTCAGAGCAGCTCGGGAACAGGATTGTCATAATGCTTCCCTATATTAGCCTGGAAAGTGTTCAGCCCCTGTTAACTGTTAGTTTAGTGGTTGCTCAGAGAATGGCAAGAATCAGAGGATTTTCTTTCCCTCCGGCTTCTGTCGTAATTATATTGTACTGGATAGATAGATTTTGTTAAAGTAGATCTAATAGACTTCCTCTGTATGACATTCAAATCTATTTTTTTTTCAGTGCATTTTTGCCACCTGTTCATATACTTATTGATTTGGCTGTGCAGTATTTTACATTTATCCCCAAAATCCTGTGGAGAACTGTTTTTTTTTTTTTTTTTTTTCCCCAGGAAAAGCTGTAAAGGCAAAAGAACTACATTGTTTGGAAGGAGATGATTTGAGCTACACCACTTTCTTAGTTTTATTTTGAGGAGGGCATTGAACGGAAAAAAAAGAAAAAAAAATGAAAAGATAGATGTGATTCTGTGTTGCTGAGCATTGATGGTAAGGGAGGAAAAACCATTCATTCATAAGGGAGAGGAAAGACTGCTTTGGCAGTCAATACTGAGCAACAAACTTTTGTGTGAAGTCACAACCAGCCTGTTGGCATAGGGGACTCTTCTCCGTTTTGCTCAAACTGACTCTTGTGCCTTTACATAAAGATGCAGGCACAGTCCTGCTTTGAAGAGTACAGTGGTGTTTGCTTGAGCAGAATAAGTCATTTTGTATAAAATGGAGTGTTTTTCAGGTATTTTGAATGCAGACATCAGTTTGCAGCCTCCATAAGAGCATAAACGCTGTTTACATGATATAGGTTAACTAAACCGATAGAGAAAATGCACAATTCTCTTACAGAGTGCTCATACCTACAAAATTGCAAAACATGCATTCAGAGGCAGCTGTAAAATCTATGTGTGTGTGTGTGTGTATATATATATATATAGATAGATGGATAAATATATACACATACATATGCATACCTCTTAGGTGTGAATGTTTTGGATTTTAGTATTTTCTCCTACGTGTCACAGCCACCCTCCTGAGTGGAGCGGGAGTCCTGTGTTTCCGCGTCTCGGCAAAGACGGCCCCTTCCCTCCTCCTGCATGTATATAAAGAGGCCAGCAGATAACCTGCAGCCATGAGGAAATGCAAAGGTTAACCTTTGGCTCTGGAAACGCTGAGATTTTCCCCACAATGTGCCTGAGAAGCTATTTTGTAGCATTCCACTGCTGTAGTAATTTGTGGGAATTATGATTGTATCCCTGCAGAGCTTTGTTTGATCCAAAACACACAGCAGCTACTGAGTACTCTTCTGTAGAGTGCGTGCAGCTATAAGAGAATGACATTTGAGTTAATTAATCTGTGGAAATTCTGTTAGAGAGAGACTAATGCTGAGAACTTGACAGATTCTTCTTGCTTTCAGAAAGTACTTTCATGACAACAGACTCCAGCAACAGGCATCAGTGCTAGCAAAGCACCTTGCTAATCTGTTCCATTATGTTTCTCTGTATTCAAAGAGCAATCAGATATTTTCTGTTGGAATGACTCTCATTTTAAATTAAGGACAACAAAGTAAGAGAGAAAGAAAAAAAGCTCCATCAGAGAAAGAACATTTGCTTTTTCTTCACATCTTTCACTGAAATGATATGAAAATGGCTGCCAGTCTCCATAGACTGCTTGAGCTATTTAGAAGCACAGCTCATGGCAACAACCACAACATATATAGATATTTAATTATGGTTATGTTTGTAATTATGTATAAATGTTTTCCTTCTCCTTAAAATGCTTTCTGTACATGTTGTCCTCTGCGACTTCATCATCCTCTCTTTTTGTGTGTTGACCTTTGAGTTCACATCCTTAACTCTGCTCTCTCCCTCTTAAGCAAGTATTAGTGAACTGCATTGATGAGATCCAGGAAGCAGATCCCAAGGGAAGCCCTTCCTGGGTGGAAGTGGGGACTGCCCATGTGAGCAGTGTGAGCTTTACAGGACCCGGCTGCTGTGGAGGCTGCTGCTGGGCATCTGGCAAGCACCTGATGGAGCTGGGGTTAACCAGTTTTTCCACCAGTACATTTATTTCGGCTGTGTGGTCTTCTGGGACTAATAGTCTATGCTATCACTTCCATACTCAGTCCATTGCGTGGCCAAACAAGCTGTGCTGGTAAGCACTTGGCATTTCAATGCTTTTTATAGGAGGTTTGGGTTCAGGAATCTCAGGAGCAGAAAAGTGAGAAGTTCTGTGTGGGGAGAAACATGTTAAAATATGGAAATTCATAGAACTTGAGGAAATTCTCCCCAATACTGGAGCTGGCTGGACAAGCTTAGAAAACAGTACAAAGATACCAGTAAATGTAGCTATTTTCACCTGTTTTAACCTGTATTTTACACAGAGTGCATATGCTCTCAGTATGTCCTAGGCACGCACAGAGGTGTCCTCCAACCTTTCCGTTTGAAGAAAAGAACTGGTTGTGGTCACGGGAGGAGCATCACACGCCGGGAAGAGATTCCCTTCCATAGGAAGGGATTTTTGAGAAGCTTCTGCCCCGGGATGCCTTCAGAGTCATGGGAAATGGTGAGCCAAGGCCTCTAAAACGTGGTGAAATCTCCATGCGAGCGAGGTCCGGAGTCAGGGAGTGTTGGGCAGCAGTCAGCTCATTAGCAGGGAGAGGCTCCAGATGCTAAGTGCTGACCTTATGTTTTGTGCCAATGGGGCTTGTGAAAATGCTAGTTGTTATTTTGTGGGAAGTAAAATTATCACCACTATCAGGTAATTCTGAATGGCAATGACTGGATATTTTTCTTTTTCTGTGTAATTAAAGATTTTGTGTTATTACATGGTTTGGTTTTGTACCCCGCTCTGTGTCCTTGAGCTCACATAGAAGAGGGAGTTTTCTTCCCTCATAAAGAGGACGTGCTGGGTCTGTGACAGAGTATCAGGGTGCCAGGGCAGTGCAACTGGAGGTGCTTCGTTATTTAAAAAGTTGCTCCTGGCCAGGAGTGCCTGTCTGGTGGTTTCTTACAGCAGTTCTCATGAAGTGCCCTTTTATAACAGGGCTCCAGAATTAACTGGGCCCTTTGGAAATTGCTTCCTTACAAGTTGTATCAGATCACATCTAAAAACTTGTTTCTTTTTTTTTTTTTTCTCATAACTGACAGAAAACCCATCGAACAAAACCTTCATATCTGAGGCGTGATTTCCTTCCTCTCTTGACTGCTTTCTAGAAACTCATTGACTTTGTCTCTTCAGGTAGTGCCTGCAGCAGTACAGTCCATGCTCTTCCTTGCTCGTGTTTCTATCCCCCGACTTTCACCAAATACAATTGTGAAATAAGAGGTTTTGAGAAAAGATTTTAATTGCTAACAGAGTCTCTTTTCAGGCCTCTCTGTGTTCATTTTTCTCGCTACATAAAGTTCCCAAGGGAAGCGAGGGGAGGCAGCGTGTTTGGTCTCTCTTTCCAGGGCTCAGCAGATGAAAGATGAGACGACTGCTTTACTTAATTCCTCACAAAAAGACTATTAACTGGAATGGTCCTTTCGAAGCCATTAAGTTGTATTATGTTAAAGCCAGTTAGCATCTCAATTGCTTGAAGCTGTTTTATTTTTTTCCATAAGGCATTACTGTTTGGCTGTGTTTTCTTGTTTTTGTTTTGTTTTTAAGTTACAAAAATATGTAGTCGAGGCCTGGGAATAATTGCTCAAAGAACTCAATTAAATCTGAGCTGGAAAAACTGTATCTTAAACACTTGAGTGTCAGAGTTTTCATTTCCCTTTGGCACTTAAGCTCTGTAAGAGCAAAGGCAAAGCCCGGCCGCGGCGAACTCGCGCTCGCGGCCGCAGCGCGGCTCTGCGTGGGGATCCCTTTGCTCCTCCTGCTGAATTTCCATGGAACTTTGCGCAGAATAAGAATTCACTGCTGTGACTGTTTCTTAGCAACTTTTGCAAGGAATTTAACACTTTGGGGGTGGGAGGGAAGCCTGTTTTGCTTTAGTAGGCTAATGTTATCTTGGGGGATTTGGCAAAGTGCTGGCCTTAAAAGCCAGGCAAAGCTTCCCTACAGCAGAGGATAGAGCTCCACGGGAAGCGCTGATCCGACATCATTTGCTGTGCTCCTTCTTTGTGCATCTCAGTTTGTCTTTCACAACAAATGCAAAGTTGATACTTATTCCAAGTTCAGGGAGGTATCCTCTATTCAGGAGACGATTCGAAATCTTTGGAATGACTTTTTAAGATGCAGGGTATTTGAGTATGAAAATTAAATGTGTACCTAACTGCTTAAACAAATTCTTCTAAACCACTTATTATGTCTCTGTCAACAAAATGCTTACATGGGGGCTCAGCTCTGAGGTCCAACGTGTAGCTGGCACTGGGTGGGGGTATGTGAGGCAGAGAGGAGAGGGATCAGTCCTGCCAAAACTATTGACTGCCCATTTTTTTCAGGTTTGAAACAATGGGGTAGAGGAAGGAGGCATTCATCACAGAATACCTATTAGCTTAGTAAAGAGGTCATTTATCTTTGGGGTTTGAGCTCTGCGCTTCGAATTCTAGCTCTAGAACAGGGTTGCAAGCTACATTTTGAAATTTTGTTTTTTTTTTCCCCATCTGGTCAGCAATAGACTTCTATGTCTCTCTTAAAATGCAATTGGAAAATTGTGCAAGGATGGAGGCTCTGCCCTCTGATGAAAGTGCATAGTGGCTGATACAGCAAAATGTAGTTTTCTAATTTCAGAAGCTTCCTCTTTGTGTATGGGAGAGATCTTCCTGCTTATTATCACTGAGGTGTTGAAAGTGCCCCCATAGTAGAATACTGTGTTTGCAGACCGCCCATTTTATCCATGAGCTTATTCTTTTCTCTTTTTTTTTTTTCCGGAAAGTTTCATCAACTGTTCCTGTTCCTCCATTTCCAACTCGCGCTTCATCACGAATGGCATTCAATATACTATGTTTTGAGCACTGTGAAGGCTAATATCAGAGAAGACCACGGATTTTATACCCAGCAGCAGTGTTCTCAGTTATTATGATGGTAGAGGCATGTACAATACATTTCTAAGTACTTCAGAGACTTAAAGCTGACCCTTTCTGGGCTAACTCGCTGAAAGGTCTCCCTAGTGTCAGTTTGTCAGTGTAGTTTTCTTTCTGAAACCTGTAATTGAGAATAAAGGGAAAAAAAGTGCATTTTGCAAGGACTTCTACAGAAATGCAAGTACTAAACTGAAAGTAGCAGTGAGTGAGGTTGCGGTTGCTAGTGGAAGATGACTTGAGAATAAATTGATTTTAAAAGTAGCACTTTTATAGCTCCCTTCCTCTAGATAATAAAGACATGGTGTGGGTTACAAAAATTCTATTGTAACAATAAAAGCTTTATAAAAATATTTGAAAACATCTTATTTTTATAGAAATATAGCTGTGTAAAATCTAGTGCCAAGTGAAACTTCTAATGCTGGTTTAAGTGCAACATCTGAGTAGCACTGCTGTCAGTGCAACACATACACCCCAAACAGGCTTATATTTTGGACCGATGAATAATTTTCATTAGATATAACTCCAGATTTTATGTTCAAGTGAGTAAATGGGTATTGCCTGGGAGGTTGCAGGCATTTTTGTGGATTTTTTTTTTTTTTTTTTTTTTGACTTGAGGTATGGCAGTCTGCCATTAGTGCTGAGGTAGAAATGATTTTTTCTCACTCCTGTGAACATTGTAGCTGTTTTAAAATGTTTTTGTGTGCTTTTGTTGGATCAAATGCAGTCAGCATGGTGTTCCTGAAGAAAATAATACATATTTGGAAGAATTCGTTATCACTCACATTTACGGTTTGGTGGGAATGTAGGAAACCGTCTCCTCTGGCTTTGCAGGACCCAAATCTTAATTTCCCACAGCACACACAATGACTCTAACCCTAACTTTTTTGGTTACTCTAGGATGGAAGAGCATTTGTGTGTCTATGGTAATGACCAGAAAAGATATTCTGGATTTGAAAAATTCTTCCTCAGGGGCTGCTTTGCGGAAAACAGGACACTGACTCCATCGATTCAGTCAAGATTGCGAGGTGCGTTAAGCTAGAGAAGTCGGTACCGATGTTCTGGTTGGGCTTGCTCCTCTATTAACCTGAGCAGTAACTCGGGGGTAGCAGAGTGTCAGCTGGTTCTGTGAATGCCGCAGCACTCGACAAAGCTCAGCTAACTTTGTCATGGTATTGATACAAGCATTTTACATCCTACCTGCCCAAAAGGAAGAGTCTAAAATTAGTCTCTTAAATTGCTACGGAGGTTGGGGTTTTCAAACCCCTTCAAGTGACTCATAATAATTCTTCTTAAATGAATTCAGTAGTCTACATTTTTTAATATGGATGAGAACACTTTCAGACAGTTGAGAGGATAAGCCAGTAAGTAACACTACTACTTATGGCCACTTTTGTGGTGGAAGAAACCAACTACCAAGAGCACAATGTATTTATTCAGTTGTGATAAGGAGATAAAAGCTGATAACAAAGGATAAGACAAAATCATCTTACAAACCATCATCTTCAGTGTTGATGTTGACCATATCATATTGATTTTATATATTTAAATAAAACAGGGCTTTGATGAGATGAATATTTTCCCTTGCTCTCTAGAAAAAAAGAAATCTCCAATGATTTTAATACAGTATCTGAAAACTCTGCTGTGGAGTAACCTGTGAATAAGCAACATGCTCTGTAGTCAGACTTCTGCCTGCAGCCAGAGACCAGTGAAACGTTTTAGTCTTTTAGACTAATGAAAGCATTATGGAAATGTCTCCTTTAATTCAGAAAGCAACGTAATGTGTTCTCTAAATCCAACCATTTCATGCTGAGCTTAGTTACTTATGAGGCAGAAGCAGACTACTTAGTTGCTCTACTTTAGTGTTACTATTTTGGTTTTCTTTACTCAAGGTGTTTTTCATGTCTCTGATAATAAATGGACCTTGTCCATACTTTCCCAGGGGAATGGATGCTTTCTGTGCTTTGCTGACATTGTGGAATTGTAGATGGGAGTTAGCCATTTAGTAGGATTTGCCCATCATAAGTTTGGCACAATGTTAGTTGAAACAGCAAAACTCTAGGCATTAGGAGCTGTGTACTTTGAAATCACACCTTCTGTTTACTTTTGAACAGGCTTTTCTTTTTTTTTTCTTTAAAAAAAAAAAAAGGTCATGTCCTGTAGGTCTCATATTCTTTTTGGACAAAAAAATATTTAGACTAGTACTTAAGCAGAAGGCCGGTGGCTCTAATGTGATAATTTAAAAAATGTAATTAATTCAACATTCCAGAGGC
This sequence comes from Nothoprocta perdicaria, assembly GCF_003342845.1. Lineage (NCBI taxonomy): Eukaryota > Metazoa > Chordata > Aves > Tinamiformes > Tinamidae > Nothoprocta > Nothoprocta perdicaria. The sequence goes on along the minus strand of NW_020455204.1, from coordinate 13,130,933 downwards.
CCTTCAGCTGTGATGGGAGGGCATTCTGTGAACTGCTCAGCCCTTTTGATTTTAGGAGAGATGCACCTCCAGTTTTGCTTAAGAGCCTATGGTTGTATAACTGCAGCCATTCTCTGTATTTTTTATTGTACTTAGCTTATCTTTTCAGAATGCCATGGTGGTCATGCTTCCAGTTCAGTAGGCAGCTGCTTTCTGGAGGTGACTGGGTATTTCTGAGCAGAGATAATGAATTGAGGAAACCTTAATCCATGGGTTGCTGCTTGAATTCTGTATCAAGCGGATAGCTGCTGAAACGGCGTCTTTCATGCACTGTGAACCACGTAGAGGGACCCTCTGAATAAGTTAACTTGTGTACAAGCAATTGCCTGCAGTGTAGCTGCTCAGCAGAAGGCTGAGCCTTGCTTCTGTGGTCACATTTTGTGTTTATTTGTACTGAGACACTGTAGGTTTCCTGTAGATTTTTTTTCTTTCTTTCTTTTCTCCAGTCAGCCACATCACTCCCAGGAAAATTCTTGTATCTTTCAAGGAAAAAAATGAGGAAGACAGTAGATATGTAAATTAACCATAAGTTCCTTTATTTATTTATTTATTTATTTATTTATTTATTTATTTATTTATTGCCCTCTGTTGAGCAGAAGGTGCCCAGGTACCACAGAACCTGCCTCTTAAAACTGGAACAAACACCCATCAAAGAATTTCCTAGGTAAATAGAAGAAATAACAGCAAGTAGCCAAGCTGACCTTGATATGAAATTAGACTCAGAAAAATATCTGCTGTCAAACAGCTGCTTGAATTCTGTGAACTGTTTTGCTCTCGGGCCGTTTTCCACTTGATGGGCCCCAGCAGCCTGAAAGGCCTCGTCAGAAGTGATTGTAATTGCTCCCTGTTAACAGCCTCGGTGAAGAGGCGGGCGCTGAGTCGAGGTATCTCTGCTCTCCAAAGGTGGCCGCGTAGGTAAATGCTGAAGAGCAGTAATTTGTTGGTTGTGTGTGTGCTGTCTGAAGTGAGGAACAGCGAGCCTCGGGCTCCGTGAAGGGGTAAATGTGGCTGTAGAGTGGGGAGCATCAAATGAAGAAGCGCTTGAATGCCAGGCAGGGCGCAGGAGCAGCACGAGCCCGCTCTGCGCTCTCAGCCGTTCTGTGCAGGGCCCTGGCATGGGGGCTGCATCGCCCGCCGCCCCCCAGGCTGCACAAGCGCGTAGTGCCGCGTTCGAGCTCCTGCTCCTCCTGCTCCTCCTGCTCCTCCTGCTCCTGCACGTTCTCGTCCTGCTCCTGTTGCTCAGCAGTATAGACACGGAGCATGAACAAATGTTGCACCACGGCTTCAACGTCCGAGGCTCTCTTTCTTTCATTTCTTTTTCTCTCCAAGGTACTCCTTTCAAAGTTTAATAGGCTTTAATTCAATTATACGAAATAACAGGAGTTGTTTTACACCCTGTAGTTGACTTTTTGTGATTTTTTTTTCCTATAAATGCTGTTGATATGGTTTCAATTAGAAGTGCAGAAGAAAAATGGTATTTTCAACTCAACATTTTTATTTTATAGTAAGCATTTGAAATTATTGCCTTTCTAATTGCAGAAGAAACTTTATTTTCCAAAAAACACAGGGAGGATAAAGGGTGAAAATGAGTTTCACAGCCTTGATTTTTCCATTTTCTTTGAAGAAGGAAATAAGGGAGTTGCAGGGGAGGACATAAAAATGAGAGATACTTGTTTCCCTCTACTTTGCATAGAATGGGGCAAAGTACTTGGGGAAGGAACAGTTTAGCCTTCTTTCAATCCCAATCAATTTGCAGCAGGAATCCTTTAGGATTATGATAGTATATTAGGATTTAGGATATAAGGAATTCTTAATATCCTTTAGGAAAGTTTCTGCAAAACAGTTTTATTCATGAGCTCTCCCTCTTTTGTCTCAATAAATTGTGGACAGGCATAACTTATTGACAATACACATTTATTTAGGATCAGGAAGCCCTGAACTTGGATGCAGTGGCCTGGATATGGTCCTTTGCTGTCACTGGTAAAGGAGAGAAAATGAGTATCACAGCAGTGTTTAGGATGTAATCCAGAAATGCCAGAAAACAGATGTGAGTGAAATCCTACTGTAAGGCTGCTCAGGCACTCTCTAGATGTTTCTTTTTGAGAAATCCAGGCCAATAGCCCTTATCTCAAGGAAAAAATTGTGGTGTATGTAACTGTTGCTTGCTTAAGGGCTGATGTTTTCCTTCCATAGCCAGTGAGTTACTTGTTGCTTCTTTGGACTATGAAGCCATTTGGCTTGTGGCTACTTGTGCTTTTCTCCTTGGTAATTTCTTGATCAACCAAGGCTCTTCTGGAAGGTGATAAACAGATTAAAACAAAACAAACCTCCAAACTGCCCCTATTTTTGTGCTCTTGGACTTTGTTTCATCTGGTGGAGATTGAAACCAGCAACTGGTGCTGGATTTTTTGTTCTTTATTTTGCTTTGATCTCCTTTCTCCAAAATGAATCAATGCCACCAAAGCAGAGGAATATTTTCAAAGTTTGCTGATATCGGGACAAATACAACTAATATACAGATCATCAAAGGGCTAAAAACACCATGTTATCTATTTTATTACATATAATAGTCATATGAGCATGTTTGTACTCCCTGTTTGATTTTAGAAGTAGTAGGTATCTGGTGATTTTTAAGAAATACAGTGAAATACGTCATGCTATTTGAAGAGTAAGGGTATGCAGATTTGACATCCTCCTTCCAGATTGCACTGGTGTAATTGGCCAATTAATATGATAAAATAGTGCATCATTTATAAGGTGAGATACTTGGAGGGAGGCAATTGCACCCATGGAAAATGTGCAGTGAGGAGGAGCTCACACAACCGCTGCTTCAGCACAGCCCTAATTAGGATGCTCCCCCAGGCTGTCCCAGATTAATTCCTTCTGCTGTGTGTACAGCACACAGCCCGTAATCATGATTGATTACTGAACAGAATTGCTGCAGAACCACTGAAACTTACTGGAAGAGAATGGAGAGTCCTGCTGTAGGTACTCTGTTAGCGGCGAAATATGGAAAAGTGTGGTTTGGAGCTGCGGTGAATTTTAGTGACAGAGTTTGGTTTGGAAGTGGGGGCGATTTTCTTGATTCCTTTAGTTTCCTTTCTAATGTTAGCGTGAACTTTCTAAGTTGCTTGTGAAAAAGCAATGAGAACTGCACAGGAATCGCAGCAGGAGTTCGGGCACTCGCTGAGGATGCTGCTCCGTGAATTCGGCTCCATTCGTTCCGGTTGCAGAACTGAACTTAAGACCTTCCCTGCCACGTGCTGATTCCAGAGGTTGGGAATTCCAGCCCTAGTTGGGGCTGTTCCGTTTTGGATAATGAATCAAGCTTCCATTGAACGAGCGCTCAAATATCAAGGTCTTGCAGCTCTGAGTGCTCTAGTTGCCATGATACCTTCCTCCTCACATGGCTAAGGGGATGTTTGGTCTTAGAGAGTGGTATGGTAGGGCTGAAGATGGGGGAGATCCACCTCCAAGTGACGAACAGCCTGGAGGCAAAGGCACTGAGCACACGTGTGTAGTTCTGATTGTGTGCAGAAGACCTGCACCTGGGCAACAGGTGGATTATATTCGAGCTCGACTTTTTGAGAAGCAATTCTTGTTGGAGAGAAGAAACTTTTCTTGATTAAAATTTTGTTTCAGGCTATCAGAAACCCTTCCCTCCCTTCCCCCCAAAACAATGCTAATTCCACACTATTGTCTCCTTTCTTACAAACCTAAACAAAAATATTTTCACAAAATTTTTCCTTCACAGTCCTAATTAAAACTTCTGAATTTTTTTTTGCTTAACACACTCATAACTTTACAAAACAATAATTAAAAAAAAACCCCTCTGCCCTCATTTTCCCTATTAGCCTATGAGATTAGGCAGTGTGGATAGGACTTCAACATGCTAAGAAAAAAGTGCTTTTGAGCACTGATGACCACAATGTATTTCATTTAAAATGGGATTTGAAAAGCAGGAAAATACTATTTCTTTGAAAGGAAGACTGAAGTAGGGTTCTGCAAGTTAATTTTTGGAGATTCCTGTTCTCCTCAGGGTTTATCATGCTGGTCTTAAGAGAACCTTGATTATTACAGGTAAGGATCAGACCAATATATTTTTTACTTGTGATTTCTAAAAGTTTCTTTACGGAAATTGTCAAAAAGGAACAAGTGAACAGGCCTGTACAGAGTATCATATGTTTCATGAATACTTCCTTTTAATAATGAGAAGCCAAACTGATTTTTCTGCAGGAGTGCTAATAAAAAATGAATCCGGAAGGAAGAAATTTCACTATAGATTTTGTTTTTCTAACCAGATACTGTATTGCGGGTTACCTTTGTGTTTTGATGTAGGAAAGAGCATGTAGCTGTCGTCACACGTGGGTCATTTCATGCCCATGAAGGGCTGTTCTGCTGGCAAATACTTTGTTTTCAGTATTCAGCCTGAATTGACCACTGGTTTGTAGTGTGTATAAGGCAAAGCCTTGCCCAGCTGGGCTCAGCATCTCACTTGCTCTTTATTCAAGACCTTAGCATATTGTATGTAGATATCTGTATGACAATGATATATCGATATGTTATTAGCATTAATACCAAAAATGGAATGAAGCCCCAGTTTATCCCCTCTATTCTCATTAGCGTGATGCAACAAATCCCTTCTGGATTTCCACATAGATATTTAACAGCCTGTCTCTGGGGTCAATTAGGCTGCAACGGGGAAGACTTTTCCCCCAAAAATTTGATTGTCACTGTAGGAAAATGAATTGTTAAGAATATTTCATCCATATACCTGAGCACTACAGAAACCCCTTTTGCCACTGCTTTAGGCATATCTCTTTTGCCCAACATTCTTTGGATAAATTGCATTAAGAATCAATTTATAAACAATCTCTGCTATTATTTAAAAATGATCTATGCAACATCAAGTAGGTTATACATGGATTTTTTTAGCAGTGATAGATAGCTAGATATAAAACTTCTTTATGAACATCTTGTGTCATCTCAGGTCTACATCAAGATGAACACTTTCTCACTGTACTAATTTTTCTGTGCTCTTCTATTTAAAAAGTGACTTCACTGCAGATTTTGTGAAATCTGCTACAGATATTAGTAGAGCTTTTGAAAATGTGTTGTTTAGAGACCGTTCCTAAAATGGCATTTCTTTGAGTTATTACTTCTTTGAGTTCGCATTACTATGGTAATATAGTAGATGGATGATTTTGTTAAGTAGTAAAGGACTGACGAAAGGAGTGTGCAGACTTAGGAAAAAAAAAACCCTCAAATAAATGTCAAGTAGACTTGGGGATTTGACAGAGGCAAAGCCTTGCATAGCATTCTGCAAAGCAGGTCCCAGGGAAGCTCCAATCTGGCTAGTGGTAGGAAAGCTGGGATAAAATTCCAGTGCCAGACATGTGCTAAAAGGGCAGCAAGTGGAGCAACGTAGCCGGGCGTCGCCAGGGAGCTTGTCCCATAAAGCAGCCCCAGAGCACACTTAGCCAGCTGGGTTAACTTTGTTTTCCTCATTATGCAAGATGCTCGTATCCTTTTTTTTTTTGTTGTTTTTGATTTTAAGATTAATTTGATCTTCATTCAACATTTCTGCAGCTGCCTTTTTTTTTTTTTTTTTTTCCTTCCCCAAGTATTGACTGTAGGAAGCACATTATGCATGCAGAGGAATACAGCTGACATTAAACTTTCAACAAGGATTCTATTCCACTTCAATACTCTCCACGAGATTATGTAGTCAACTGGCTACTTCAGCTCACTGGGAAAAACTGCAACTCCCCCAGTTAGACATATCCTAAGCTTGTAATTAGACCAGCTCTTTTATGCTTGTTATTTAATTAAAAATAGAAATATGTGGTAATTTTGAAATAAAATGAGGAAATTCACTTTGGAATTTGCAAAAGAATTCTAATTTTTGTAGTAATGTTGCAATTTTATTAGGCTCTAAAAGGGTGACTTTTCTTGAAAATTAGATGGCATTTCAAGCAATTTCCTAACTTTCAGGGGCTGGATTTGCTCTATAGCCTCTTTTAAAATTTTCATACATTTAATATTTTAATGTTTTTTACTTATGAGGGTAGAATCACATGAAAGGAGGGGAAAATGAAGACTTATACCATAGAAAGGTGCCCTCAGGTTTGTCAGTGAGTATCTATGGACGCTCGAGGAAGAGGAAGGTGATTAGAGGAAGCAAAGGTCCACGTCCGTGAACAACACGATGCCCTGAGTCAGTAAAGCCCATATGCCAGAGGGCAGTCTCCGGTATGAAGCTAGCTGGAAGCTAAATTCTAAAGGAGTGAGGGATTTAGGAAATAGATAATGAAAAGCAAAGGACTCAGGAAAGTATGTAATTCAGCAACACTCTGCTTTGCTGATCGCTGAGGGAGATGCATGCAGACTTTAGTAGCAGGAAGAGCTCATCACAAGTCCCTTCTTTATTTGTCAAAAGCATTGCTCAGCCCTGATTTATTTGCTTCATTAGAATGGGTCTTGGAACACCATAAAAAGGCTCCTAGGCTGTAAGACAGTCAGAATAGATATTAGAAAGATAGTTCAGACCAGAGATTAGAAAAGGAAAAATGATAGCTCAACTTGATGTGACAAGCAAATGACAGACTAATACCTAGGGAAGGGCTAGGCAGCAGTAGGAAGCAATGTGGAGGTAGCTATAATCCTGATGGCTTCTCTACCTCTGGCTCAGTTAAGAACATTCGGTGGCTGTATGAACGATATTATATGTCATAAACTGTTTTGTAAATCATTTTGGTATTTTTAAAGCCACTCAAGTTTGTGAGAAATGCGCATGCCTGATAATTATGTATAACAGATGTAAAATGAGTGCTTATTTTATCCAACGTGAACAAAGCTGATATTTCACTATCTGAGTATCTCTAGTTAACAGATAATGTCAATAGAATAGGATGTTATCACAGGATAATGGTCTCCTGCTGCTAGATAAGTGCTGAGTCGAAACCACAATGTTTATTTTCAAGGCAGGGGACATTGATCCTGTGACAACTTTCTATTTCAATGACATTCCTGCTATTACATTAGATTGATGCACTTATGACCATTTTGTTTAGTAAAGAGACAGATGCTTATTGTGCTCCTATTCAATACACCAGCTACAGTCTGTTTGGCTCCAAAGAAAGACCTTGTGTGATAAGCATTAAAGGTATAGATTTTTGCTTTTAAAAAGGGGTTCTGCTTCTAGTAATGAGGCTCTTAAATTTCTGTTTTACTTTTTCTTAATCTCTTTTTTTCACAGAAACAAAAAGTGGTTGGAGGAAAAAAGAAAAGATTAAGTAAGACTGAACATTCTTTTGCAAAACCTTGAAACACTGAATATCTGAGCCTCTCAGCTAGAAGCTTTTCCCCAGTGAAAACTGGTGATTTGTTCTTTGGAGAACAAACAAATAACTAAAATGCTTTCAGTACTGGAATTACCATTTTACTACTCTGGAGAAGACTGTGTAACACATTAAAAAGAGAGAGTAGATTGATTCCCAAGAGGAAAACAACCTTTTACTGTAAAGCATTTTCACTGAAAGAAGTGGAGTAAAGTTCTAGTTCTCGCTCTCCTTTTTACATTCCTGAATCTTTTAGTGTCATTACCAAAGCTGAACTTCTAGATTTTTGTACTTTGTTTTACCTTGTAGTATAGGCTGTTCTCCCCCCCCCCCCCCCCACTGCACTGAGTTTTGGGCCTAGAAGAAGTTTTGCACAAACTAACATGTTTTGCATGGGTGAAAGACAAAATCTAGCAAACAAAGCTTATTTAGCCCTCAGCCAAAAGAGTCATATTTCAGCAGCAGCTAAATGAAGTTCCACTTAATTTTTGAAAATTATCATTGCTTTTATGTAAGTATCAGTGAAAACCAGAGCTAAAAAGAGAATGCAAGTCTTGTCCTGATTCTCATTTGCAAAAGGGTATTTTTCCCAATGTGATAGCATCTATGTCCAGAAGTAGACTTTAATGAATCAAAGTGTCTAATAATTAAACTTAGGGAGAAGTGTAGGAATGTGACCTGGAGGATTTAGTAGTAAAGCAGAGGACTTAATTATTTCTATTTTCTTTTCAATACAGTAACTCTATACTGTACAGTTATGAAAATGTGGGAGGGAGGGTGCATGCATTTGAACATGTGTGGGAGAAATTAAAGGAAAAATAACGAAGATCCTCCTTGCACACAGTCAGGAAGCAGAGCATTGTGTTACCTTTTATTAAATTACTTCCCTTAGAAAACCACTGGGAAAATTTTAAAATTACTTACTTTGGAAGGACACTGACATAAGTAATTTCAAACTACCTACAGATGTATTTTAAACAAGTACCAACACCAATGCCCAGCCTTCTGTAATCAAAACCTTCTGGTTAAAAAATTATAAGGGAATACTTGGTGATTTTTGTTTCAACCTAGATCAGATATTGGGAAAAGACCTTCTTATTCCTTATTCTTTGATATTTTCTCCTTGAAATTTATAAAATGACACAGAAAATACAAAGTCTGGGTTTGACACAAAAAGTAGATAAAGGGTGGTGTGTCGTATGTAGATGTAAATCATAAGCCAGATTTCCTATTGATATAAATTACTTTTCTATTTGTAGCAACTCAAAGTCTGTCTGAATACCTTCTTTGTTTGTTGTGTTTTAGATCATCTCTTTTTTTTCAGGGGCCAGTTATCTTGCATAGATAGCCAAGAAAGCCAAGATATCTTGTAGAAAGCCAGGCACGCTCCTTTATTGAGAAATCATTTCCAGAACTGGACAGTGATTATCAAAAATTACTTGCACCATTAGAAGGTTTAAATATCCGTGTTCCTTTGCTTCAGTATGAGTTGATAAAGATAGTTAATATTAATAATAATAATTATAATAATAAAAATAACAATAAGAAATTATTTTAATATTTTTAATCAGTTTACTTAGAATCTTAATATAAAAGACTAATTTTAAAGAACAATTGATTTTTGAAAGGCTTAAAGATGAGATGGCCTGGATCCAAGTATCTTTATCTAGTGAAGGGATAATTTGAACACTCTAATATTGTGATTTGTGTTAAAAAAACAAGTTAAAAGAAGGTCAACTGACAGATGAATGTTATACAGACCTGGCGGGAGTATTGGTATTTACATGGTTTTGCAGCAAGTTGTAGTGTTAGGCCTTTTAGGGAGGATTGCTGCAATGTTACAAGCTCTGTGGTGTGCAATAAGATCGATAACTTATATGAAGATAGAAAGGGAAAACCTGGGCAAAGTGTTTTGAGCCTGAGTTTTGTCCTGGACAACCAAAAAGGGTTGTCTAAGAAGATTTTATCAATCATTAATATATACAAGACTGTGTATGAGGTGAGCAGAACTGTTAAGCCTTAGACAATAAAGTACAGCATAAAGAACCATCTGTCTTAGAAATAGTTTGCTTATCAGAGAGATGAAATGATTTCCTACTGATAAAAATGACATATCAATCTAATAAGATATCTGTCAAAACTATCTCTGTATTCACTTGCTTATCTAAAATATGTGCAACTAGCCTATGGATAAAAGGAAGGAAAGATATAAGAGAATAGTTGAAAATTAGCCTGATTTGTACCCACGTACCTTCATTTCAGTCTGTTACTATCAAATGATTGACAGCATAACATAAATCAAGTTTTTTTTTTACTTATTAATATACTATGAACTGCAAAAAGATTAAAGTCTCATTTACATAACCTGAGATGAAAGGAGGTGAAATATTGTAATTATCTTTTCAAGCTAAATTTGCACTGCCATTTAAAATTAACCTATGCAAATGACAGGTTAAACCCCAGGAAAGCTCCAGCTCTGTTTTGGAGAAAAAAAAAAATCAATTTCCAATAATGAGGTTGTTTTAATACTAGCCATCCAATTAATCACCTGGATCCAAAAACATATACCAGTATAATGAAAATGATTTTTTCTTGTCTTTTGGCCCTCTCCTCAAAATATTCAGGTTGTAAATTCTGCATCCTTATTTGTGTTGAATATCACTGTTCTCTGAAAATTGATTGTAAGGGTTAGTTATACAGGAAGATGTTGCTTAGCATGAGTGAGGAGGGCTGGTGTAATTGTGTTCACAAGTAAGCTGACAAGATACACTGCAGCTCATAAGTGCGTGGGGTAGCTTTGGTAGGATTATCCTGAGAAACGAAAAAGATGATCCATTTACTTATTGTTTTTTTGAGGATCACTCTTTTGGGATTCAGAGAAGTGGGGAGGGTTAAATCTTTCTTACTACAGCTGCAGCAGCAGAACTGGATTTGAGAACACATCAAAGGAGGAGTTTTATGACACCTTTGTTGATATAAATTGTGAAAGTGTTTTCAAAAGAAACCCTGCATTCCCACGTAACTACCATAGCTAGGAAATTTGAATGCAGAGGCAGATAACTGTCCTTAATAAACTGTTTTGGCTGTGGAATTTGGCTAGGCTGATGGGCTGCATCCAAGACAATTGATTATGTTACATGAGGCAAGATCTTGGCCATAATTACGTGCCCTCAAGACAGGTATTTTGCACTTGGCAGTTGGTGGCCTGCTTAGTTTTCTGGACAGATTCATTTTTTTATTAAGGGCAAATAAATAGATGGGAAATTTATTGAGCGCAGGCCAATTCTTTAATAACTGCTATAGGGTTTCATGAGAAGGAAGACTGGACTGATCTGGAAGCTTATTTGGAGTGTAAGGGATCACAATGTCTGAGATTTCTGGGAGGGCAGAGATGTTCATAACTTCTGCAGAGAAGCTGTGTGCCTACAGGATCCTTGTCTGTCTCCCTGATAGTGTCTGGAGAAATTTAAGTCAGGGCCCAAGACATTACCCTGAAGTAAGAAAACCCGACAGTTTCCCCGTTGATAACTGTTCACTTTTCAAAATTGGAGGTGGGTGGAATTTGAGAGTGGGGTTATATAAATAATTGATTTTGTTTTGGCAGCCTATCTAAAGTAAGTAGCTTCACAGGCAGGGGAGCAACCGGGCCTGGTTTCCTACGGGTTTGTGTCTCGTGTCTCCTGCAGCTCCCATCACACTGGTAGAACCTCAGACTCAGCACCAAGATATTTCTAGGTCCCTTCTCGTGTCCCCAAGGGCCATCTTCATACAGCTGTCAGTCCCCCTTAACCTCAGCCTCCTTCCCGACTCGCCTGCTGGTGAGAGGCAGCATATGTGCCGGGCCTCGTCCAGAGCGCGGCGCCTTCTAATTGACCAGGCAGTAAATACGTGTTGACTGGCCCACAAGTCGCTGTCAAATGCGAACTTCTCCCTGGCTATTCCTCAGTGGGGAGTCCTGAAATGGTCTCCGTCCTCCCCTAAGACGCAGCTCTTCACAAAACTCACGCAATGGCTTTGAACTCTGACTGTCGAATTTGGTAGAAATGAGTCAACGAGAGAAGAATATCTCACAACCAGTGCAGTCATGTCATCTGTTTCTTTGCCAAACCAGACTATGAAATTAAGGGGAGGGGAAGGGAAAGGGAGAGATTTATTCAAATAGTAATGAATGGAATATTTCTTGCTGAAATGAAAGACTGAAACATTTCATTTAGTTTGACACAAAAGGTTCCATTCACCGTGAAATAAAATATTTTGTTCTGAGGCACTTATAAGAAAGCAAAGAAAATGAAAGACTAGAGTCAAAAGCTGACAGAGGGAAAAACCTTTCCCTTGCAAAGCGTATGCTAAGAGTAATGTATGTGTGGTGTGAGAGGTCTGAATTGTATTTGTGTTGTTGTAGGGGGTATTAACTACTACTTTTTTTTTTTGCCTTGGGGGGATAGTTGAGCCTAGTCAAAACCTTTAGGCAATGTTTCCTAAGTTTCCTGTTCCTCTAGTTGCGTTTTTTTTTTTATAAAATGCTTTAATAAATCACCATGGGTGCACATGGGAATGCACATGTCAGAGAGAGAGAGAAAGAGAATTTGTTTATAAACAAAGTAAAACAGTGCCTGCAGAAATGCAAAAGGAATGAGAATATTTCTACCCATCAGAAACATCATATTTGGTAGCTGGGCTTTTCAGGAGCGCATATATGCAAGCATAAGGTGAGCACTTTATTTGGGTTGGTGTGAGGCTAAGGGGTTGTCAGCCACCGGAGAATTTGCACAGACGTTTGCAGGCAAACATTTATCATTTCTTAAGACTTAGAGGCAGCATTGTTCTTACTCTGCTTGTTTTTGACACTTGGTTATCAAGAGTTTCTTTGCCTTGTGATGTAGAAACTCAGAAACAATCACCAGAGGTGTTCCAGAACTGAAGTGTCACACAGATTTGCTGGCACTTTCTACAAACCATCGCAGGCCAGAGGTTACCGAGTTGCTGGTGGCTGGGTTTGAAGAGGTGGGCTGACTGCTCTTTGAATTTTTGCTTTTGCAGCCCTGGACCCGTGAAAAGCCCCACTCTTACCCCAGACCTTGGGAGGGTCAGGTGGCTGTGGCTTTCCTTAAGAAGCTAAAAGCTGGATCTGAAAAGCTGTGGTGACTTGTACGGTTCATTTGCCTGTGGGGCAGGGCAAAGAAAGGGCAGCGGCAGGCGGCAGCCTGGAGCTCCCAGCTGGCCCCCACAGAGAAGAAGGGGATAATTGCTCCTCTGTGCCACTGCCTAGCAAGAAGGGCGGTCTCCTCAGAAACCTTCACTGTGGATGGTCTTTGGTGCGTTGCATTAAGGAGCGTCCCGCTGAAAGCTGAGTTTGTGTGTCGCGTCAATAAGGATTGTACTGCCTTGGATTTAAGATCATCTGTGGCGTGGGGCCACCTCGAGGGTTCTCCTCAAGAAAGAGAAATTAATCCACTGCAAAAAATGTGCATCTGAATGTTTCTTTTCCTAAGAAATGTTCTCTTTCTGAACCTGAGCTTTTTTCAGTCTGATTTTATAATAAGATGAATTAAGTCACTGCTTGAAAATGAGTGAACTGTAGCACTTTTAAAGCCTGAGATCCGTATCTTCTTATCATTGATCTCTGATTGTCTGGTGAACTCATCTCTGACAGATGCCTTTGTAGCACATCTTTTTATCTACTTTTTCTTTGTTTAAAGATTGTTATGTTGAAGATCTTTTGGTGACAGTAGACTTTATAAGACAGTAAATCCAAAATGCAATCTACTTTAGATAACCTGGAATTCAAAAGTATAGGTTTTGAATGTTTCACTCAAGAATGCTAAGGTTTTCAGTCACGTGCTTTCGCTCCATGTGTCTGTGACCACAATACAGCAACATAACAGGTACTAGAATGGGTTGGGTCATGTACCCTAAGAGTATTGTTGACTAATGCTGCATTCTTGACAGTGCTAATATACTCTGATAGTTAGTAGATACTCTGATAGTTAAGTAGAGAATCTGTGTGTGCCACTGATTTTTTTAGAGACTGTGTAAAGACAGTGGCATATTCCCCAGTTTTTGAAAATTGAAATCATTTTTCAGAAAATGATATCAATCACAAATCAAATCCTCACATACCTGTTAAAGGCATACTGAAATGAGACTATACTGAACTCGATTGTAAATTCATACTCTGTCTTCATCTTCATTTTGTATCAGATCTACTCTCCAGTAACATCCCTGGTGCAGTTGGTACCAAAGTGCTGCTGTTGCTTCAGACTTCCTGCAAATTGAGAGGTGTCTGCATCATTTACACAAGTCTGATCCTTCTGTGCAAAGTGAGCTTCCAGTTCTACAGGAACAGCCTTTTTTTTTTTTTTTTCTCCTCCCTTTCTCCTCCTTCTGAAGAAATTAGAAAGACTGGAGAAAACTGGGACACATATCTGTCCTTGTTGTCTCTTAGTAGCCCTTTGGGAAATGCTTTCCTGAGAGAGTAATGTCAGCAAAACTCCTTCTATAACACAGTGTGCTAGAAAGGATTGAGCCTTGTGCAAATAATCAGAGTAATGAAAAATGATGCTTACCAGCAGATGCTGCCGTAAGTGCAACAATAGCAAGGGCAAAGGAATTTCCCCAAAGAGTGAGAGTTTGGTTATCAGCTCTCTGCATTACCAAATTTCACTTATTCTGGAATCAGTTTTAAAGGGCGAAAATAAAATCACTGCAGACCTGACTGGCTGAGATGTTGACTTAACCACCATTTTATTTTTAAAGGTTGAAGCACAACTTTTAATTTTATTGAAAAGAGGATTGTGCCTGGGGTTGATTTCAGAGTGGCTGCAATTTGTTTTGTCTGTAGTCTGAAAAATTTGCATTCTGAGTGTATCCAGGAGAACGATCATAGACCATCAGTGGCAAAGGAGGAATACATTCTCTGGGTTATCACTTCAGCACTATGTACACAGTATGTCAGATTTGAAACTTTCAGATTAATTACTAGTCTTGGTGATGCTATATGCGTTTTGTTGCCCTTCAAGACTGCAATTAATATTCAGACAGTTGTGAAGGGAGGATAATTTGGTGATTTTCAGTTTATTCTTCCAGGGAATAAACAAGAGAAGTGAATATATATTTCGCTTTTACTGCAGCTCGGAATCACTTGATAAAGCTGTGTCTGTTACTGTACACAATCAATGTCAGCGTACAACTTTATTAAAGTTTTTTGGAATTTACATAACTTTCAGCACCATTACATGTATAATTTATAGTGATGATGCAGTATCGTTGTAGGGTATTTATAAGCTTTGTGCACTGGGGCAGAATTTCAAGCTTGGTCCTTCATTAAATTTTCATTCAACAACTTAGCTCAGCTAGGTGAGCACTGATAGCAAGAACAGCAAAAGCTTTACCGGTCCTTTAAATGAAAATGCTCTCTGTTTTCAGGGCCTCCGCTACCCTGCGGGACAAAGTTTAATGCACTCCTGAAAATGTGTTTACCTCCAGCATATTCACTTTTTTCTTCTTAAATATATTTTAAGATATCAGCCTATGGTATGATGCCACAGTCAACTGGATGCAGATTTGAAATGTTTCATTAAAAATAATTCAAAAATATCATGGGGCTTTTGCTTGGAATGGGAAATAACAAGGGAAAACTGAGTTTTCTCTGCATTTCCCATTTTTCAAATCATATAACTTTGCTTAGAAGTAATTCAAAAAAGATCTGATTAAGGGAAAACAATTTCTATGACTTCCAATACAATAATGACTAATAAAATTAGTCCAGGAGGTAATTATAGTTGAGAAAATAATTTAAATTCCTGAAAGTAAAGCCTGGTGGAATGGGACAGCAGAAGAAAACATAAATCAATGGTTTTCCTGAGACAGAAGAGATCCTGCAGTGAAATCTGTTTTGTAGGTTCCTGTACCCCTTCAGATCCTGGTAATGACATTGAGGGCATTGGCTTTGGAGTCTGACATGGACTAAGTCATTTGATGACTTAGTGCCTTTTTCCCCCTCCCTGCAATGGTGATAGGGGCTACCAGCCCTGCGAGGGGCTGCCCACCCTTCCTGCTGGATCCGTGTGGTGCTCTGCTGCCGTGTCCCTTACCTGTGCTTTGTTCAGCTGCTGCCGTGTCCCTTATCTGTGCTTTGTTCAGCTGCTGGCTCTCTCAGTGGGCAGCCCTTGCACCGCCTGCAGCCCAAGTGCTGGGCTTGGAGTGTCGTGGGTGGCATTGGGGTGACGCTGCCCAAGAACACGCAGCTCTGCAAGAAGCCTTGGTGACTCTGGGTTCCACCCTGGCGGCCAAAACCAACTGGTGCTTGCAGGTTTATTCCCTACTCTTTCCACGAGTGATCCGACTCTTCGGAGAATACTTTCCGCATTTACTTATACCCACGTGTCGCCCAGCAGGCTTTAGGATTTTGACTTCTGTTTCCTGCATAGAAAACGTTTGGATTGTGCCTCGATATCAAAGAGGATGAAAAGTTTGTTTTTAACATACAGATCATTAAAATCTACCGAGAACAAGAGATATATGACAGGCTATACACCATAATAACACAAAAAATCCATTTCTATTGACTTTAATGTGTCCAAGACAAAGACTCAAGTGAATGAAGGGTGTATTCCGTTCTGTTTCACTCATTTGGTACAGGTCACTGGAAATATTCTTTCTGAATTTAGTGGACTTAATCTATCAGAAATGAGTCTATTCTTCAGGTCCATGACACTATTCCTATTTGTCAATATGCATAAATTCTCACATTAAGTGCTCCAGAATAATGTACAATGTTAAATAAAATTAATAATGCTGTTCTGAGAGCAATGTCAAATAAAAAAAAATTAAAAACTGACAAAAAATCTGCTGTGCTAGAAATAGATATTGTGATGAGAAGCGACATTCCAGCTTTGAGACTTTCTTTGGGCTGCAGACAAAAAGAACAAAGTTAACCTCGTTATTTTTCCTTCCACAGCCTGAAGAAGGCCTCATGGCTGAGATTTCACTTCTCATTTCTATTTCCAATGTATATTTTCTCATCGTTTTTATAGAAGAATGTATTTTATAGCTGTGTGCTAATCCAGTACCTGGTTTGTTTTTTAAATGAAATTGTTATCTGTTTATTATTCAAATACAATTTTAAGCAGTTTTGCTCAGCATATTTGAAATCAAAATCCTATTAAGGATCCAATATTCCTCTGCTACCTTGTCCCCCACTGCGCTGACATTGAGTTTCTCCGTTTTAAATAGAAATATAATATTGTATATCTGTTCAGGGTGATGTAATTTCCAGCATCAAATTACCAGTCATTGGACAGGCTGTTCACCTTCCTGTCATGGAAATTTTGTATTCATGCACATTTCCCCCCACATTTACAAAATGCATTATTGGCCTGGCTATTTTGCAATTGCTCTACAGCAGCACTTTCATTTTAAATCTGGAAAACTCAGCCCTGTGCCTTCCACCATCTGATGGAAGTCACGAGAATTGCTGAGTTAAGATAAACACCCTCATTTTGTGGTAGAGAGGGGAGGGGAACGAGATGCAAAATGTTAATTTGCTTTAAAGTTAAAAGTACTGACCCGTGCACTGAAGATAAGCATATCTAATTTTAAATCTTCCATATCTATTGTAATGTCTAATTGCATAGTTAAATGAGCTGTAAAAGTAGAAATGCTGCTGTAACCTCTAAACAATTTTGCACAGTTCTAGAACATTTGCGGTAACAAAAGAAAGCTTAAAGAAGCTTTTCTCCTCTCATAATGCTCGTACTTGAGAGGACAGAAGTTTATTGAACAGGAGAGGCTTTCTGCTTGGACAGCACTTTCCCATTACTCTGGACATACTTTAGATTTGGGGAAGCAATTGAATGCATCATGTGGGCTATAAACTTTCTGAAAAGGACCAAAAACATTAGCAGTTGTGTCACTCAGTGCTCCGCTCTGATCCTGGATTGATGTAAAGCTGGAATAACTTGATTGGCTTCAGTGGCTTTATTCTAAATTAGCATAATTGCTATCATAATTATTTAGCCCGCAGAAGCATCTGGAGCCCCTAAGTAGGTCAGGGCACAATTTTACCGGGCTCTGTGCATTACACACGCACGCATGCACGCACAGGGGAGTGTGTCAAACGGGCTCGAGATCCACGGGCTGATCGTGGCTGCCGAGCTGGCTCGGGGCGAAATGCAGCAGCAGGAAGGGGTGAACCTGCGGGCCCCAGCGCCGCCCTCCCGCGAGGTCCCGCGCACTTTCTGCGCCCGGAGACGGCTGACGGCAGCACTTCTCTGATTGTATGAGGATAAGTGTGTTTAAGATCGTGAAGCGCTCAGGCACCGTGGTAATGGGGATGTGTAGGCATCGAGTGTGGACGAGGGGATTGCGTCCGGTTGTTCATGCTTCGCAGCCCTTAATGACAGAGGCTTCACGGGAGGTGCTCGCATCCTCAATGTGAGCTGCGCCCAGCAGCAGGGCTCTGACTGCTGAGGGGTGAAAGGGAAAGGGCCAAGTCTAACTAATACCTTTTCTGCGGGCTG
The DNA here is from genome assembly GCF_003342845.1 of Nothoprocta perdicaria. Taxonomy (NCBI): domain Eukaryota; kingdom Metazoa; phylum Chordata; class Aves; order Tinamiformes; family Tinamidae; genus Nothoprocta; species Nothoprocta perdicaria. Next base: position 13,113,034 of record NW_020455204.1, on the reverse strand, counting down.
TAAAGCAGCGTAAGCCTCGGAGCAGCAGCGACAGTTTCTAAGGTTAAATGAAATCAGAAATCTGCCCTTAAACAGTGGGTATAGTCTACTTACACATAGTATAGTGCATCTCATCGTATCTGCTGCAAACTTAAGGTGTGACTTTTTGTTTAGATTTGGAAGTCTTGAGTGCAGTGGTGCTGTAGGCAATAAAATCATTCCTCTAAAAGAATATTTGGTATTGTTCCTTAGCAGGGCTTTGTCCGAATTGTCATTAGAGTGCTGGCAGTCTGTGAGCTCTTGCTGTTGCCCAGCAAACAGAAAGTACTAGGACAGGAGCAGAGTGGCTGTTATATCAAATTAATTTGGGATTTTGAAGTATCTTAATATTGCTGGGTGACTGGCTTTAGTGGAGCCAGGATATCATCTCCAGATATTTCAAAATGACCTGATTAAACCTGCTTTTTATTTCCCAAACAAGCAAGAATGACAGACATTATCTCTGACAGATTATATGCTTTCAGGGGCCTGACATTTTTTAGTAGAAAGGGAAATGAGTTATTTAGTGAGATATTATTTAGCACCTTTTCGTGAAGATTAGAAGGAATTCAACTAGCTCTTCTGATAACACAGCCTAGTACTATGCAAACTAGAGCAGGAATGACCCTATTATGTCACCTTGTCTCTCTGTGATGCTTATGTGACCCTGACCAGAGTGACCAAACACATTGGAATCATTCTGGAATCTGGATGAAGTAAGAAAATCTTATTATCCACTTTTTAGTTTGGCGAATACAGACTTAAAACAAATTTTCCTCTATTACTGAATATTTTTGGCTACAGATTCTTTGAATACCTTTGCTGACTAGCTCCCCCTCCCAAAAACAAAACCGACCACCACCACAAGCTGAGCTAGAGTTGTGATAGAAAAACTGAGATTCTGGCAGATTCAGGTTAGTCCTAGACTCAAAGCATATTAGGAACTGTGGAATATGAAGTGAATTTGCCACACTCCAGCAACATGCTAATGCACCAAGTCCTTCTGTAGCTGGATATCTGTGTTCAAAGAAGTTATTTTTAAGGCCTTAATATGACAGACAGAAACATGTTTTTTGAAATTCTGTCTGCCCTGAATTTAGAAGCAAAACTTGAATGGCTTTTGGTGAGGCCAGGATCTCAATGTTAGGTGATTGGTTTTGGTTAAATATCCACTTTTTTCAAAGGATCCATCTTCCTTCCTTGCATCTTCATCAGTGACTGATTAGTCTGCCTTTTAAATACTGTAGGACTTTCGTAGTATCCTCTTGGAAAGGACTGTTTAATGGAGAGAGCTGTTAGAATTCTCCGGCTAGGATGGGCTTGCACGGTTTGTACCTCCTTGCTGCAGAATTGGTTGGTTTTGGTGAAGTTTTTGATCATGTCTGCAGCTAGAGGTTTGTGGAGTTAAATTCAAGTTTGAAAATATCTTAATTGCAATTTTCTCTTGAGAGTTAGTTTCTCAACTGCAACTGATCTGCAAAAGATCAAAGCATCGGCCTGCTGTGCCAAGTAAACTGAGCATTAGTATTTTTGCAGTCAAGATGTCAGTGGTTTTACTTATGCTGCCCTTAATAGTACACATTCTTTGTTGCTAGCCAGTATGGGAAAGAGAAAAATTAATGCTATTAATTCAGCTATGAGGTTTGTAGATCCATAAGCAATTGAGCAGCATAACTAGGGGTCACTACCTGGATTAATAATGCTTCATGTCTTGGATTGATCATATCTAAATGTTAATCAATTCCAACCAAATGCCTGATGTTGGTTCTTTCACTTTTCAATTTGTTATTTGTCAGCTGTATGAAATCAAACAAAGATATTAAGCTCCTGTGTCAATTAAACTGCTGTTGCCATAATTAGCAGCTGCTTCTTCTGATGAAATGTTTAATTGGAAGTATCCATACTATTTTTTACATAAATTTACCAGTATGTTCTTAATCAGGTAAAATAATTCATTAATTCCTTCCTTTTAGAGCAATAATGTTGAGAAAGCGCAGAAATTCCTAATATCATCGGTAGCAATTTGTGGACTGTCAGCTTCACTTAACAAGGCAAGTTACTTCAAACAGCCCCTAGTGCTACCCACCAAAGTATCCTGGGTTGATCTTCCCTGCTTTCCCTCGTGGTTTGGCACTCTAACCTGTCAAGATATAACTTGTCAGGTGCTTTTCTGTTATGACTTTCCGTACTAACAGTTAGCAACCAAGGCTTCAGTTGTTATCTTTCCTGCCTGTGAAGGAAGGGAAGAGTAACTGAGAGACAAGTCATTTACCCCTTGTTACAGAATACATTTGAGAACGAGACAGAGGAAGATGGCAGTGTCAACTAAGGGTCTGATCCAATGCCGTTCCGGTCAATAGGAAGATAACCTCAAATAAACTCCCACTGGAAATACTTTCTCTGGGCTTATACTTATTAAAAGACTTTTTTTTTCCTGCTATTGAATGTGAATCGTAACAGAGCAAGTATTCCTTTTGTATGTGATGCTTATTGGACAAAGAAGATTGATTTGCCTTTCTCAGTGGTTTTACATTAAAATGATTTTTTTTCCTAATCTCCTTTTTTTCTGGCACAAGCTTTTCTGTGATATTCAGCAAGGCATTTAACCCCCTCCATGCTGTTCCACTTGTTTTTAGAGACCAGAGAATTTGTATTTCAAATCCGAGCCTTTACAGGGTGACAATATACTCTGCCACTGTGGTTGCCTTTATAGAGGTGGCTGTAGTTAGTTGTGCAGAGTGTGCTCATAGACCTGATCTGTAAAGATAACATGAAAGGATATGGTCATAGGGTTGAAACAACCACTTCCAGGAAGACCTTCCTCTTTTCCATGAGTGACCGCAGCAGCAGTTCTTTTTTTCTCTGGTTTTTACTTAGCCCCTGAAATGGGGAGTAGGGATGAGCAGCACTGTGTAGGAAAGATGAGATATTGAAGCTCTGGAAGTCAAAGGTGGAGAAGATCTATTTCATGCTGCAATTTCTCTCGCAGTTCTGGATCATTTCTAAATGATATGATTTTCTTTCATTGCTTTCTGAGCATCATCACCCAAATAGTGTATGAGCACTTCAACTGGAGTATGGTAGAGAGTAAATATTTTACCACTGTGTGGCTGCCTGTGACAGCAGTGTGAGAAGCTCATTAAAGAGGTATATGAGAGTTTTACAAGTGGGAGAATTGTGCTGATGACACTTGCTTCTTGCAAGTGAGTTTTTTTTTTCCTGGCTTTTTGGATGAAACTGGTTACTTTTCCTACCTGCTTATTATTGAGCTTCATCTCTCCTGTGAGAAGGACAGCTTCTTTCATATAGGAGAAGCTCTGCTGAAGTAAAAACAGTCTATCAACACACTGCTTTTCTACACTTTAGTTTCTGTGGTTCTAATGAGCTGCTAGAATGAAGTCTGCATGACTGTTGCTGAACAATATGTTGATTTCAGTGCTATTATGGAATCTGTGGTTTCAGTTATACTGCGTTGTTAATGAAGGTACTTTAATCGTTACCAAAAAATATTTTTTTGCCAGTAGATTGAATACAGAAAATTACAAGTCTGTATTAGTGATTATTCAAAAAGCTTCTTCTAATTTCATTGCATTCTGCTCAAATTCCATCTGACCTAACTGCAAGAAAAATAGTGCAGAAGTTGTACAGAAGTAATCCTAGATGAAAGGACTACCTGAGCTCTTTTTGCAATGCAAAGTTCAGTCAAAGAGGCAGAAATCCTGTTTTTTGTTTTTGTTTTTGTTTTATTTTTACTTCTACATAAATATAAAAGGGGTTGTATTTTCAGTTGTATACCATTCTGGAAGCTTCTACAAAACAAACCACTGTAAAGCAAAACACTGACTTCCTTGTAAGTAGAAAGTGGTTTTGAAGACACCATGCTATTTTCCCGCTGAGCTCCACAAACTTCTCCTAGGCTTTTTAGAAACTTTATTAAAATAATTTGCAAAATGTAAATGATAGAACTCTTCTGAATTCAAGAATAATATTCATAGCAAATTTTGTATGTAGTATTTGAGCATTTCCACTTCTAAGGCATTCTTCTCATTATATGAGGGCATGGTACAGAGTTCAGTGACCAGAAGCTCTAAGAAATATTTTTTAAAAAAAATCCTCAAATGATATCTAATTAAAAACTGTTTGAGGCAGAATGAATTAAACCTAACCTGAAAGTTGCTTGTTGCATCCATCTTCCTGATATCAGAAGGAGCCAGGTTACAAAGGTGAGTAACATAATGGTGGGAAGTCTTTGCAGTAGCTTACTTCAGAAATAGAATAATCAACTATGAACTGGAATTACACAGTAATCAACAGTTAACTACATCACAAAATATCTAGGCTTGGCAAGAAACATAAAAAAGCAAGTTTAATTGACTACCAAATCCAGAGCCATGGATGATTTTGTGGTGGAGGATAAGTATCATCTGAAGTTAATCAGACACTTGAGCAGAAGCCAGTACAGGGTATTAAGAGGACAGCGAATATGCCAGGATGCTTTTTGCAGGTCAGCATTTTTGCTGTAGCATTTGGAATTACCTGGTCTGTGTTCAGCAGGAGGGCAGGAAGAACAACAAGCAAAGAATTACAATAATCAATCCATTAAGCAATCAACAGCGGAAAGTGAGCCTTATATGGACAGAGTTGGTGCAGTTCAGCAGCATTTCTTGGCACTGTAATGAAGAAATTCTCAACAGAGAAGAATCTTCAAGGGCTGCTATTTTTAAGCTTGATTGACTTTTTTTTTTTATGAAAAGAAACTGAATAAAGTGATCTGTAGATACTTTATGCTCAGAGACTAGCTCTTGTAACTTACTCCTATTTCCCACAGTTTTCCATTTTCACATCAGTTAAGAAGATAATAAAAGAAACAGGATATATGACGTATTCAGTAATTTTCCAGAAAAAAATAATATTAGTATCTCTATCTGTATTAGATTTCTGGACTGGGAGTGGTTGAGTAGAGCCTGGACTCAGAGTTTCTACGTCAGATGCGTCTGGATGGAAAGAAGACTTTATCAAGAAAAAAAACTGGGAGATGTACATACTCCAGGTACAAATTCTGAAACATCCTGATGTCTAATTGGGAGCAGTGATCCTCTTCTCTATAGGGGTGGTTTAACCTCATAGATTTATAAAGTTTATACAATTGTATCCTAATTTTTCCTCCCTTTTCACTTGAACCATCTCTTTCATCCGATCCCAGTATCTGGTTCCTTCTAGCTGTTTCCTCAATCTTACTGTATCTGCCAAGCAAAGTCCCTGTTAAATATATATGAATATGAAAAGCTATCAAACTGCAATCTCACCTATCTGTGTAGTGACATCTTTTGTGTTTAAATACTGTGGAAAGGTAGGATTGGAATCATAGTACAGATTCAAAAAGTTTAAGTCTCCAAAGCAGAATTTAGTGACGAAGGAGGAATCAAAGCTAGTTGTTTTGACCAAATTACTGCCCATTAAATTAATTATTTAAATAAATGTTGGCTTTATGCAATGGATTGTTTGATAATAATAGTGGTGTTTATGTCTGCATAAATTATGTATGTACAAAGAAGAATATCTGTTATTTACTATTTTAAATTCTTCATAAAAATTCTTAATTCTTAAAAAAACGCATCAGTAATTCATTACCTTGAAATTTATGGAAAAATTAGATACCATAACTACTGAACAAAGAACATAGTTCAGCTCCCTTAAACAGCATTAATTTGTAAATTATTCTACAAATACAATGAATAAAAAAGATTAAGATCTGTGAATAAATAAAAATAAATAGAAATTCACTGCACAGTTCATTACCATTATGGAAATTATTCTACTGCTACGTCTAAGAATGGCCATTCATGGCTTGAAATACAGCAGAATATGAATTATGCTATCATTTTAAAGTTTTACTTTCTACCATTCCTTAGTGAGCACTTTTAGGACACTATCGTTTAATTAATTGCTAGAGCCAATGCCCTCTTTCTTAAGTGCTATGGCCAAGAGCTGTATGCAGACATCAGGACCTTTGGGACAGTAAACAGTAGCCTAGCAGTAAAGCCCACTACAGTGAAGCACATAAATTAAAAAGATTAAAACTGACTGCTTTGGGCAGTGCTGAACATTGATTTTTAGGCCAACACAAGTTTCCAGATGCTCTGGTAGAATCCCATGATGAGCAATGTCAACTGATGTCAAATGCTGCTGAAAGATCTGAGATAATATATGTAGCAATGCCAGTCAGTGTTGAAAGGAGGGGATTAGTCGTATTCTGTAAGGCAATCTCTGTGCTATGAAAAATCCTAAAATCAGAGTGAAACATATTTTTCAGGAAACCCAAAGCCATTATCAAGATATTTTTATTTCAGTGCCCCAAAACTGAAAAACGTTTTTGGTCTGAAAGAAAAAGAAATGCCCTTGTACCTTAGCAGAAATGTATGCAGAAAGCTCCTAACTTTTGGTGATTTGTATTATATTTTATTAACAACAATTTATATATAGCAAGATTATATGCTATAGAACATTATCTTCTCAATATTAGGCTTTTATAGGCACTAGTGAGTCAGGCTTGGAGATTTTTCAAAAGGCAAATTAGCGCTAAGAATATGTTATATAATACATGTTCAGCAAGAACTGGCTGTAAAATACCTGGAAAATGGAAGTGCTGAAGAAGATGGAAGTTTTAGTGAGAATTTTAGCTTATGTTGACAGAAATATGTCTGGAGGGGTTTGAGTAGATCCAGCACAGGTCTGCCTTCTCTTTCAAACATGGATTAGCAAAGAAAGGAAATGCAAACTAGGTGCCAACCCTTGTTAATAACCATGCTTATCCTGTTGTATGATCAAACCACAAAGAAAAATAAGTAGTAATAAACCAGAGAATAATGTGTGGTAGGTATTATGTGGTATGTGTTCAGCATATAAAGTATGCTGAACAGATGCAGAGGACAAGGAGAATATGTAGACTCCAACAATTTTGCATCAAGCCTAATGGATACGATAAGATCTTTGAGCCAGTTCTTAGACACCACCCTAGACATGACTCTTTAAGAAGGCTCTGTAAAGTAACTTCTTACATTTCTAGATTAGTCTTTGTCTGTTATGCTTAGATTATTTCTCAAATTCTGCTTTATTAGACAGTTTTGCCCTTACTTTTCTGTGATCAGGAACTGCTGGCTAAGGAAATGAAAAAAATGTCATATCTTGAGATATAGCATCCAGGGAGGTCTGTATCATTCTTACAGGATTATATTAAGAATGGATTAATTGAATGAGTTCTTATTCTTATTACAGTCTTTTCTTATTAGAATGAATTAATTTATACCATTTTCTCTACTCCTCACAGTCTTGACACAAGAATGAATTAACACATTTTTTTCATTGTTTGTTTCTTTTCTTTTTTTCTTCCCCCCGCCCCCCCCACACACTGGTGTTTTTTCAACTGGCTGATGATTCCACTGCATTTCAGTCTGTTCAGAATACAAATGAAACATTAAGGTTTCATTGAAATGAACAGGTACATATTGAGAACATGGACAGGTAAGGGAGATTCTGTTTTTCAAGGCACTGAAGCCAGAGCTCTGCCCCTGGTGAGAGTCTGGCAGGATTTGACTTAGTTGGATTCAAGGAAAGATGGAAAGAGACCGAACTTTGAGTGTGAATGAATGCAATGTCTCTGCCCGTGCAGTTGTTTCTTTAATGGTAACAGCTAATTTTCCTCACTAGCCTGCAGATGCTATTGTGGAAAAGTGCTTTGCAGATAGTATATATAAATATTGTATTTCTTAAGCACAAGACAAATACCACCTTTCTAGTTCTAACTCTGAAAAGAGAAACCCTAAACTTTGCTGTTCCCCAGCACAGTGACATTAAGCATTGCTCTGTGTACAGTGTGACTGGGAAAGGCACAGGTACAGCTGCACCTGATTAGCTAAGTTTTTTTCTTACTGTTTTTTTTCTTATTTTTTCTTACAATGCATTCTGATGTGCATTGCAATAGACACTGGAAAATCAGGTCAAGCAGTCTGACTTTTAGAAGCCTATAAAATAAGCTACAGAAGCCCTTCTGTGACTGTCGAAACAACCTGTGGATCACAGAATGCACCCAACTTACTTTTGGACTTGTGCTCTAGAAAACAGTATATTCATATAACCATTATGCTAAACTGTACAAGCCAATGGCATGAACAAAGTCTAATGCCAATATGCTTTTGAGTAATGCTATTATTACACAAGCAGTGTTAAACCTTATATGGTCATTTTTTTTCCAGAGAGCAACTATGAAAATCATAGTTTTCTTGAACAACTCAATATAGTTATGAGAGAATGGGTGCAGTCCGAACACTGCCCAGGCACTGAAGAGCTTTGGTGCTACAAAGCTCAAAGTTCAGTTTAGAAATACCCAGATTTCTATTCTAAAACTGTGGATAGTTTTACCTGGTGTCTTTACTCTTACAGGGGTCTGTCTGTTACATGTGCAGTAGAGGTGATAAGTCACATCCAATGCACAGTCATGCACAGCCCTATAAAGTATTTTTAGATTGCATATAAAGGGGTTAAGGAAGAATAATTTCTTCCTTACTTCAGCTGGTGATTAGTTTGTGCTATAAACGTGTGGTGTGGTGACCTGTGTAATTTATTTAATCTTACTAAGCTGTTTTCCTTAGGAATGTCTTATAGGACGGAGACAGTTATGGTAATTATGTGCTACATAAAATCTATTCCCCTTTATTCGCTTAAATTTACTCTCTTTTAATTCCATTCACTGTCTCCCCATGCTTGTGTTATGTTATTATGAAAAGAAATGGTTTTCAGTGTACGGTTACAGGCACAGTATAATGTTGTCTAACTATACTGTGTTCCAAACAAACCAACCAAAAATGGCATCATTTTAATTCCTGCATTAAAGAAACCTGCCAAACTTAGAATTTTTTTAGCCTTCGAGAATTATCCTTCTTTTGTGATCTTTCAAATAACATGATGAATAAGTATCTCAGTTCGCATTGCTGACAATTGTGGGGGCAGTACTGCAGTATTTTGCAGTATTACACAATGTCCACATGTTGATATCTGTCTTCCACAAGTGGTTTTCTTGGCCTGTAGATAACCATAAAATGGATATAGAGGCACTGGGAATTGATTCTCCATAAAACTGAGAAGAGTCTTAAAATCTTTCTTGCTGTGGCCCGGAGGCTGTTCCTTCAGGTTTGCAGCAGTCAGTGCTGTGCAAGGGCCCCTCCTGGTAACGCAACTGCTGGTCAAGGAGCGCTTCGATGCTCAGGAGAACCGTGTTTCCCTGGTGCCCTGATGTTTAGGAGCTAGCTAGGCCTTGCCATGCCTTAAATCCCTCTTGTCATCTGCCTCTGTGTCATGTTTAGAGTGGACAGCTTAAAAACAGGCATTGTACCAAAGGGTAATTAGGTCCAGGCATCTCCTGTTTGATAGGAGTTATGGCACCATAAAACGCTCATTATTTCACATTAACGGACTCTCAAGTGGTGTAATTTCCGGATCTTGGCCCAGAAGTCTTCGAGCTGTAGCTGTCGTGGCTGTGCCTCCCACGACACCTCGCTAATTGGTTTGGCAGGTCACGTTAATGACCAGCTGTGCGGGAAGGCGCCGTGTGAGCTGCAGGACGTTGGGCGCGCCCGTGGGCGCGTGTGAGCGTGCGGTAACGCGGCTCATCTGCCCCAGTCACCACACTCTGCCCCCTCCTCAGCCCACCAGGTTTCCTGAGATGGCGGCGGCTGCAGTTCTGTCTGAACTGAGGACCTGCGCAGGGTCACTAGCGGGCTGCACTTTGCTCTGCTTCGTTTTACCTTACGAAGGACTCCAAGTGCGACAGAGATACCTTGTGTGGAAACAGGAGTGCTTCATACTCCTCTTGTCTTTGTGGGGACTTGGAAGTGAAGATATTGGATTTAGAGGCTTTCTGAACCAAACCTTTCGAACAATTAATGATTTAGTTGTCCCAATTCCTTTGACAAATCAGGCAAAAGACCTGATTTTGACCTTATTATTGGTGTAAATAAATTGTAGCACGCTCATTAAAGTGAATGGATTACTGTTAAATTTGAGATCAGGAGTAATCCTCAAGGCCAGTACATTTTAATTGCTTTATTAAATCTTCATGTTAACGCTGGAAGAATTTTCTTTGTCATAGTTTGTTTTTGTATACACAGGAATATTTTTCTCTAAGCATCTGTTAGTAATTTTATTTCTTCACTTTGTAGGGAGATTTTTGGCTATAAAGATACTTCTATATGAGTGATTGCTGTTAAGATGAACAAAGGTGAAAAAGTAACTTGTGAGTCCCTTGAAAAAAAAAATGCTTACTTGAAATACTGACAGATTCCAGGAAAAATCCAATACTTGTTTCCCAGCACTAGAAACTGTTTCATCAGTTCTGACAATGTCATTTGGAAGCCCATGTTTCAGCCAGATCCCAGGATCTGTCAATAGTATCTGTACATAAATAGCAAATCATTTCAATTTGCCAGCTGTTCAGAGATTATCTGACTGAGCAGACAAAACGAATCCAACTCCTGTTACAGATGAATGTTTAACTGAGGTTGTTGACCCTTAGGAAGGTGAGGAACCTGTCTCTCCTCTGATCTGACCTCTGTGCTTTTTATCATTTTTTCTACGTTTTTGATCTTTTTAGTTGTAACTAATAACGCTGTACAGTTCAGGTCTGTTAATCTTAATCTACAAATCAAGCTATTAGTAGCATCCATCTGCATGATGGTGTACCAATTAAGATTAGGAGAATAAAGAATAATGTTCCAGTTTGCATATAAATAGCAATTTGCAAAGCTCTTCAAAGAGACAAACTCAGATGTTTGGTGAACTCAATACCATTAATCCTTAAAGCACAACTGGGAAAGCACCACAAAGGGTGGAACGACAACAGTAGTTTTAATTTTATTTCTGTGTAGTAAATGTGGACTGATGTTGCAGCTCTAGCTATTTATCAGATCTTTGTGATTTTTCTGTGTTTAGCCACCTCATTGTATGCTTATTTCCCTTTCAGCCATGATGTTCAGCAATAAAGATGTATTTGGTGATTATGACAGGTTGGAAACATGTAGAGGAAAGAGAAATAAAATAAATGTTTTCAGTTATCTCATGAAAGGATGATTAAAATTTTGCAAAGGTGAATAAAGTCACAACTAACATTTCTGACAATATTTGCCCCTTCTTGTAGAGAAGGTGAAGGAAAAGGAACACATATTAAGATGTGAATTTAAAAAATTCACCTCAAGACAAGTTAGATGGTTGGTGTAGGCATCAATGAACACTGTGAGATCGCTACGAGACTCGAGGCAACTCCCACCATCTCCTGAGCTAATAGAAGCCCTGCTAAGAGAGTCTGAGAAACTTGTAGGACATTCTGCCTGCCAGGAGATCTCCACATGGTAATTTTTGTTACCATGGGGCCTGCAGATGCTACTCATCTCCTTCAGGATCTTTGAAGATTGGCATAAGCTTCTCTGGGTTTCTTGCTGTTCAGATGTGCTCCCCACAACTTTCCCAGAGTATTAGGGGTGATGAGCTGTAGTCTGCAGGGTCAGGACACAACCATAGGGCTGCAGGAGCTCCTCGGCCTGGTCTTACCAGCAAGGAAAACGCACATCTCAGCAAGCAGGGTCTCTGTAAGTGGTTGACATCTATTTTTTAATTATCTGTTTTCTATGGTTTTAAACATTTGGGCAACACTGTTAACATGTATTGAGGGTCTAGTGCAATGAACTCCAGCCAAGAGCTGCCTAGGCACTACTCTAATACAGCCTCTATTTGTTGCTGGCTATTGTGACTTCCTTCTTTTGCTGATTGTTATTCACTGATCTAATACCTTATTGTGATTATTTTATCAGTGTCCTATTAGCTATAACGGCAAATTTTAATGCCTTTCATTGTGATTGTGGGTTTTTTTTTATTTCCCCCTCTATGATAAACTTCAAATAGGTCTCAAGTGAAACTTAAATTGTTTGTTTTAGCTGTGTTTGAATATCAAGTGCATGGGATGTAATTGCCTTCTAGTGTGCTTGTCTTTGTGACGTCAAAGGTCTACAAATAGTTTGGAGGCTACAGAAAAATGAGCATAATTGTGGCCTTATTCCAGGACTATAAGTCAGGAATTTTGAATCTCTTTCTTGGAAGAAACCCTGGAGCTATTTGTCTTCCTTTGCTTCTCTTTTCCTCAATTTCCTCATCTGTGAAATAGTAATAATGCTTGCTGTGTGATTGGAAGGTCTACTTCATTAGTGTCAATGATTGCCAAACATTAGGTTGGAAAAAGTGCTGCATGAATGTTGCAGCTTATTATATTGGAGATTACATGTAGCTATCTAAACAGAATGACACAACTTCATATTCAGAAATCTTTTTCTCTAAATAACCATAAGAACATAATTTTCAACACGAAAATGCTTATGGTTTGGACAGTTAGAAATATTAGTGTCTGGAACAAATGAATGAATCATCTAAAGACAAGCTTTTCTATTAGGAGTAATGAATAAATATATTTAAAAGACATTTCATGCATAATTTCTCCACAGACTCATTTCCTGGGTTTCACTTTTAACACAGTACCTGGCATGACACCAGTTCAATATATTGTGTTTGAGTGCAATGAATGCATTTGTTCTACAAAACAAAAAAAATAAAAAAAAAAAGTAGGAGCAAAGAAATAGACAGATGTAAACTTGAAAGTGCAATATGCATAGCCATATATCTCTAAATCCAGCATTAAACCTCTACAATTCACTGCAAATAATGTGATTCTACAGATACTGTAGGAGGTTAGACAATTTAGTGCAACATTAAAAAGAAGAGGAAGGTAAAAGGATGGGTTTTGATACAGCAAACCCTTTCCTTTTCGCATTATCAGCCAACATGTTTGAGCTCTGAGGCGAATACCAGCGAATTTTTGCTGGTTCACAAGGCCTCTCGGATAGAAACCACTTTTATTTCATGCAATTCCTACTACAGTAATAATCTTTTGATTTACTGGTGTTACTAGGAAGAAATAGAGTATAAATAATTATTAATGGTAGTACTAGTTGTTCAGGACTGGAAACCTTATTTTAGTGAATTTTAAATTCTTTTGAGCATTATGAAATGCTTATACATATGTGTGTGTGTATATATATATACACGTATATATATATGTTAAGCAGAATGCCTCTAGAAAAAACTTTGCTTTATGGGTATCAGAAAAAATCAATTGCACAAAAATAAATACAAGTAAAATGATTTTAATTCAACACCGGACAAGTGAGAAGTGGGCAAAAGCAAAATATATTTAAAGAGAGACCATATATATCGTATGTGAGGGGGAAAGACAAGAGGGAGACTTATATCGTTCACTTGGGAACAATATCCTTTATGGTGAGGGCAACTCAAAGCCACGTGGTACTGGGGAGAATAAAAGCAGAATATAACTTCAGCACAAATTGCTGCCTGTCCGAGTCCCCGTTTTGGACACGTAGCTGCTCTTCACAGGAGGCCGTGTGCGGCGGAGGGCGGCTGAGGGACGGTGCGAGGGAATAGGTCGTTTGGGCCATTTGGCTTTTCAACAGCTTGTTTGTTCCCGCTCTTCCCCATTGTAATCGCATTCATTAGTGCCTGCAGGATGTCTCCGGTGTAACATTTTGGGCATTGGATGTATGCTAATGTGCTTCTGCAACATGGTTAATCAGTTATATTTACTGGAATATAAAATTATGACTTTGTACTTAGTAAAAGAAAGCAACGCTTGCAAAGAGTTTTCTTTCAATTTGCTCTAACCAGGTGCGGCATGTTATGCATATGCTATAGTGTTAAATTTAGCACATAGTCTTATCCACAATAAACTGCTTTTGATTTTTAAAATATTTTTCATTCCCAATTATCTCTGTGAAGATGTCTAGTGGAAATACTTTTAGTTTGACCTGAGCCTCTCTGGATCTTCTGGAGAAAACAATGAAGCTATTAAAAATGTTTTTGAAATGCAGAACGATGATGAAGAGCTGGGCACATTTAATTATAATTGTGAAATCAGACTGAATTTAATTTAGATGTGATGGATGCTTTTGCAAAGGTACAAATCATGGTTAGGTGTTCAATTTTGTTATTCTGACCTATTAAAAAAAATCTTTTTAGTCGGTTCAGAAAACCTAAGCATAAGATTTTTTTAGTTATTTATGGCTTTTTACTTCATTGTCAGGACTGACTCTCTCTCTTGCTTCTTCACATAATTTCTGACTGATTACAATCAAGAAATGTTCTTCCTTCTGAAATAATTTAAGCAACTTAAATCTTTTCTTCGTTGCTTCTGAATATTCTGAATATTTGTATTTATTGTAGAGTATTGTTTAAAATATTTCTCTTTGCTTCGAAGTATAGGTTTAAGTTGTTTTAACCTTCAGTATTTACCTAAAAATAGTGTCAGCTGACCAAGGAGCCAGTTTCCGTATGAGAACTCTAAGGTAGAGTTTCTCACTTCAGATTTGGAGTTGTAGAAGAAATTAATGGAAAGAATTTATAAAACAAGGCACATTATTTTGAAAATACAGGCTTTGTTTTCTATAGAAGAGTAAGAATTGAAAATGTTTGGCCAGTTTGTACTTCTAAATTATCAGTGGTTGCTTTCAGCTGTAATATGTAATATGCTCAGAAAAAACAGTATTCCAAAAGTTTTCCTTTTTTTTTTTTGGCTCAACAAAATGGTAAAATGTTCTAATGACTGCAAATGATGTAGTTCTTCCATTCATTGCAGAAATGATTGCTGATACTCTGTGGCCCAACCAGGAACACATTGTCCTACAAAGATTAACTAGTGATGATTTCTTCATTTATTCGGTGGCAGTAGTCCCACGTTTAAATACATATCACACTGTTGATCCTAGCAATTATCATTCAAACTAAATCTACACACAAAATCTCATTTATTCAAAGTTACATTAATGAGTCAATAAAGCGCTGATGAATCTGGCTCTGTATTCCTATATATATTATCTTGAAATATGAGCTGCAACCAGTAGACCAGAGAAGGTGGGCTGTGGATGGTGTTTTGCCTGGTTTGTTTGCAGTCTTTTACACGTTTTGTTTTTTTTCCACTGGATAAATGTAAAGTCCCTGAGAGTGAGCATTTCAATAATCATATAGAACCTCATCACTGTGTTATTGCATCAAGTGTCCCTGAGTGTCAAGGGAAAGCAAATTATGTCCAATGAGAGTTTGGTGAATGTAAGACTTGTCCAAATCTTACGTTCACACAGCAGAAGCTTTCACCCACGTTCTCTATAAGCTACTTGAGCACTTGATGTTACTGTAAAAATTGTGGGTGAATTTGGCTGATCTAGCTCTTGAAATATGTGGTTTTTTTTTTTTTTTGTGCTTTTTGGTTTACGTGACTATTTCTATATTTCTAATCTTACATATAAAAATACTTTTGCTTCAGTATCACTGATAGCCTTGGAAATTTAAGAAAAGGTGAATATATGTAATAAACTTTTATGAAAGGCTTACACAGATTGGTGAAAAAAAATCACGGCAACTGGCAGGGTTGGCTCTGATGGCTTCATTATGAACTCTAAACTTCTGTCCTCGTGTTCTTTTTCCTTTAATGGATTTTTATAAAGGAAGACATGCAGTGGAGTATGATGCCGAGATCATTGAGCTACCTGTAACTTTACAGGATGCACTTTAGCAGAAGCAGCATAGTTCCATTTATGTAGTGCTGTGCTTGAGCTATTAGACTGATCACGACTTCTCTTTAAGCATATGAGGAATAAAAATCATTTCTAATGGCAGCAAATGTGCTTATAAATAAATGAATTAATTCCAACACAGCCCAGTGTTCCCAGACCACAAGTGACTCCTACAGAGCCAATTAGGGTGCATCTTCCCTGCCTGCAAATTTGTGTCCTCTGGCATGATGGTGTGGGATCTGGATGAGAAACTTTCAATTGTACAAAGCTGAGATTTGCCACTGCAAGGAACTTTTCCAGTAGCTTTACGAATTTGATATTATTAGCTCGAATGGCTGCATATTATTAGTTACAATAGCTGCATTTCCCCCGTATTCTTGAGAGCCCTATATTCTTTAAGCACTTGCTCTTCCCGATATAACATCATCCATTATCTCTCTGACAATGCCTCGGCTTTCAGTGTCTAGTTTGTATACAATAATGAGCTTTTTGAGTTCAAAGGACTGTGTGGAAATGTTGTGATTTATAAGTTGAGACTTATGCATGGAATAGTCTGAGCACCTCCAGTGCTGTTGTGTTTTATTGTGAATAGTGGCTGGAGAGAATTCAGAATTTCTAACTTCTTTTTTCTCTGAATTTGATGTAGACCTAAGCAAAACAGTAGTTTTTATTGCTTTTTGTTTAGTTATTTTAAAGAGTGCAGTAAGTTGTTCTAGTTTACAATAACAGAACTTTTTCTGAAGTGAGAATGTGTCAATTGGAAAAAAACATTGTGGAAGGAATTCAAAATGGCTTTTTAAAAATGTTTTTTTTTTTTTTTTTTAAAAAAAAATCAAGACATTCTGACATGAAAGTTCATTTGATACAAGGGGAAGAACTGTTTCATTTTGGAAAAAGAAAAGGAATATTTTTCTTAATTTCACCCCATGCTCTGGGTGTCCCTGTTGGGAGCAGGGGGCCGGGGGTTGGACTAGATTATCTCTAGAGGTCCCTTCCAACCTCAAACATTCTGTGGTTCTGTGATATAATGATGAATCTAACTGGTTCTTTGGTTACAACCCAGTAGTAATGAACAGAGTGACTCTTCTGTGGGTGCATTATGTTCTCAGCTGGCCTTCAAGTGAGCTGTTTTTGAATGCCATGTTGTCAGGCAGAAACTTGGAGCTGAGCTATAAAAGAATGATGTGCAAAAATGTTCTAAAGGAACTGGAGAATGAGAGGTGGATGTTACCTAACACGTGAAATTTCAGCCACATAATTCAAAGTAGAGCAATAACTTCAGAAAATGAATTCAAGTAAGGGCAGAATAAAACCCTGTGCTGTAATAATATTAAATCAAAGGAATATTTTATGTTGGGGATTGGCATGCTATATGTAGCCTCCTAGGCCTGATTCTAACACTGGATACCCAAGTACTACTGCAGGGGAAGGTTCCCAATAAAAGAATATAATGAGGTTGTGCCTCTCTTCGAGTATGAGAAATTTCCCATCTTTCTATGGTTCCTAATATTTCAAATCTTTTTCAAGAAGGATACAAACAGGTAGAGTCTATGCTACTTGATTCTCAACCAATATATTATTTTAATCTGAGTTTCAACTAGAAGAATACATTGAAATTAACATTTGATGTCTTATTCTTTGATATCTGGCATTTTTCACAGGCAGACTATAATAAAGAAGTCAGTTATTGCTATTAGACATATTTTAGAAGAATTCTTTTTTGATGCATATCTCCACTTGGATTATTAAATTTAAATCACTGCTGCTATCAGTTTGAATACTAATGATATGTTCTGCCAGATGGAAGCCTTTAATAAATTTTCACTTTTCTCTAACAGTCAGCTGTAAATCTTAAATAAGAGACTTTTTGGGTGATGCCAGCTTTAATGCCTTATGTCCACACTGATTTCAATGTCATCAGTACCCGGAAGGCAGGGAACTGTTAATTAAATGCCATTCTTTCCCCTTTATTGAGATGCAGGGTAGCACAGTCTTCCTTACTTTGTTTGCCTTTTGCTGCAGCCTGCCTAGGCTCTTTTGCTGCACTGTAAATGGTTTCTGAACTGTCAGCCACTTTTCTGTTGTAGGTGTGCTATGTATCCCAGGCTCTTACATATTTTTTTTTCATTTGATGAATAAATATAGTTAAAATTCTGAGCACTTTCCTTTTGCCTTGTATGAAGCTCCAAACCTTGTAAAGAGGGAGGAAGGACAGCTGCCCACATATCCAGCCAGCACATTTTCTTGCATGGCAGACATGTCTCTAATGTAGGGTTTGCTTAGGAGGACGGAGACACTCTGCACTGTACCAGGGCTGCTGTTCTGGCTTGGGACAACAGGTGTAGGTTGAATGAAACTTAATAAGCCACTTTATTTCTTTTATCAGGCCATTTCATATCCTCTTTTTATCAACTAGCAATATTTTCCTCCAGAGTCATTTGCCATATTCACGTTTGGACTAGTGAGTTTCTGCAAAGGGACTATAGAGCAGCTGAAATCTATGCTGTTGGGAGGAATGCAGCTTTATATGGCTTAACCTTTTGTCTGCTGCATTCTACCTAGTTAGGAACTACTCCTTCAGGAACAAAATAATGTCCATCGCACTGCTAAAAGTATAAGAAATGGTAAGCTGGAAATCCTGGCTCTGGTGAGAAGGGGAGAGTAAACACTTGGTAACAGAAAAGAAAATGAAATCACAGCATTCAAACTTGCTGTACCTCGGGGGAAAGAGAGAACTAAAATACTTATGTGAGTCAATAACTATTCCCAGTAGAAGCCTTGGAAAAGCCTACAGGTAGAACAAATTTTTCGTTATTGAGTTATTTTCTCACCACTCTGTTTCACTTATTGATTTGTTTTGCCACGAAACCTATCAGCTGCGAAGTTAAATGTGCTTCATCCATGCACCAGACTCTCCAAATAAATCCATTATCCAAATAATTATCTGAAGTGCCAATTACAAGAAAGTAATTAATAATATCATAATGCCGAGAACAGCTTTTGTTGAGCTTTGTGGTGGTGCTTTGTTCATCAGTTTTCAATTTTATTCTCTCTGCACTTCAAAGTTAGTAAAGAAAATGCCCGTCGAAACATCTCCATCATGGAACAAAAGATGTCAATTACAGAAAAGTACGAACACCAACAAAACATTTCAAGTTGTTTTAAGAAATTTTCTGACATAGTAATGATAATTAGTATATTTCAGTTTCAACAACTGTAATTAAACCTGACCTTTAAGGTAATTATGTCTTGACATTTATGATTTTAAACTAGCTTTCCCTGTGGTGATGGCGTGTTATATACAGATGCTAATAAGCAGTTTCTGTAGTGTGAGCAAGCAGATTTCAGATGTGCCTACACCGCAGCTCAGGGAACAGCGTCACACACTGACTCTCCGATACATTAGTGCAGTTTCAATTAATACTCCTGGATTTGGTAATGGCATTCTGACATCTCCACATAGGCCACAAAAATCAGTGACAGAAGTTTGGAAGGAGCTTAATGACCATTAATACATGATGTTATTGTTACAATTCCTCATTATTCATGTGAAGCCATTAAGTTGGCAAGGAAAAGCAGGGAAAAAATAAGTTCTTCTCTTAGAGAGTCTGCAGGCTATCAAAGAGCACAATGGAAACAGTCAACCATAGGACTTGGAAATGCAGGGCGTACTAGAGAGCAGCCATTGAGAGCTACTGGTGTTCATAAGCAATTACACAGCATTGCAGCCAGGTTCAGAATCAGACACCAAGGTGAGATTAGGTAATTCTGGGAGAAGGATCAGTGATGGCAGAGTTTTGTGGTGTAAGGAGAAACATTTCCAAACACAGGAGGAATTTGCCAATAGCCACAGCCAAGCTTTGCTTAGTAACGATAACAGTGATACTGGAAAGATGGGCTTATGCCAACAAGCCTGCACTTGAATATCTCAGTGAGATGAATCTTAAAATAAAAGCGAAGTTTGCAGGAAAGGTTTCATCCCTTTTGAAAGCCTAGGGATTTTGTCATTTGTTTGGAAGGTATGAGAACTGTACCTCCAAAGAAATGTTTCATGCATTGTGAATACTGTATTTACACCTGTAGTGCCAATATTTTGCTTTCAACACTGTTCTGCCAACTCTCATGTTGATAGAAGAAAACAGAGCTGCCTCCTTTCAGTTAAAAGCACATCAATTTATGCAGTGTCCTGCATGGCTGTTTATAATTGCTTATAAATTTGTAAACTCCACATTGGTTTATTTCTAAATCATAAATATATATATTCAATCAAGATCAAGCCAAACTCAATGGCTTACTAGTTTGGGGAGTTTCTAAGCCCTCCCAAATATACCTCATTTATGCATGCCAGATTAACTCAAGTGAAATGCATTCCCCTTAAAGCCAACAGCAAATACATTTGCCCAATTTATTGGAAAATCACAAAGATCCTTAAAACTGGTTCCTTTTTGTTTCTGTGCTAACAATGCCTCAACAAGTTTTCTTAAACTGATTGCTTGTTTGGATAAGTCATAGTTTATTTTCTGTGCTGTTTCTGCAAAATACTTTTGACATGTTTTTATGTTGGGTCACTTATGATGAGGAAAAGGTCAACAGAAAGTTTTACAAACTGAAAGGCCTGGTCTTATTTGGAATATCTGGACCCAGGCTGCCTGACCTATTCATTGACTGTGTTTTCTAATTGGGCAGTTGTTTCTATCCAACCAGCAGTGTAATATTGCTAACTGCTAGTTTAGCCAGAACAGGAAAATCAATCTGCTAGTAAAGGGCATAGCAAGCACCATGCCTATAGAGTATTGTTTATTTGGCCTTGGCATTCAAGAGATACTTTTTTGTTTGTGCTGTTGTGACGGAATGTTGTAGATTTATTTCCAAACCACGTGGCTCACAGCTATTGATACTACCTTTTAAATGTCTTTTTGCATTGCTTTTAGAAATGGATTTTGACGTAAGACAAACTGCAGAACACATATATTTAAGAGGTAGGTGACAAACTGATGTCATGCTTATCATACAGTGATGCAAAGAAGAGTTGTCCTGTATATCCTGACATCTTTTGCCATAATTACAGCAAATCTTCCTTTCTGAAATAAAGCTTTAGAGAGCGCAAGATCTACTAGAACTAGTAGAACATAGGAACAAAGCAAGTGACATTGTGCAGAAACTATAGAAGCAGCAGTTCACTCTTTTCCTGCATAAGTTTCCTCCTAGCTATGCTGTTTTTGGCATTTTAGAAAAATAAAACAATTGATCTGATCTGAAAACTGCATGAAAAGCAAGAACGCTTTCATCAAAGTGAGAATGAAAAAATAAGCCCTTGACTTTTCTATACTTAAGTTTGTCAGATCCAAAGGAAA
Organism: Nothoprocta perdicaria; assembly: GCF_003342845.1. Taxonomy (NCBI): domain Eukaryota; kingdom Metazoa; phylum Chordata; class Aves; order Tinamiformes; family Tinamidae; genus Nothoprocta; species Nothoprocta perdicaria. Next base: position 13,091,985 of record NW_020455204.1, on the reverse strand, counting down.
TGAGGCAAACATGTACTTGGATTGGAACTTGATTATAAAAATGACTTGGAGCTTAGCCTGGAAATGGTGTTAAGCCACCCTGTCCCCATCATTTTGTATATCATACTGCTTTCCTTTCTTTTACATTTTATGCCCTGATCAAAAGGTGAAAGGTATTTAGTCTATCTTTTTCCTTTCTGTTCCAGAGTTAGTAAATCTCAGAAGCTAGTTTAATAGTGCAAAAACATTTTTTTTTTGGTAGTGTTCATACCATTCATTTCAAATTTGAGAGTGGAATTCTCTCTGACATATTGGCATCAGTTTCAGGTAAAAATACAGCAATACCTCAGTAATATTTGATAGAAATAGAATACAGAACACTTGAAGTATTTCAGGAGATAGTGGGGGGTTTGGGTGGAGAGGATAATTAATCCTATGTTTAGTGTACCATGTCCCTCTCTTGAAACTCATCCAAAGGCTGCTGAAGTCAATGAAGCTTCGATGTTTTTAAATCACCTTCTAAATCTTTGCTCTAAACCACAGGGAGAGCCGAGGGAGAATCTGATCGAGGGTCGTACAAGTGCAGGTTGTAAGGTGTCGATAAACAGGGGAGAGGTCTTAGAAGTCAGCCCTAGGGAGCGCCGCGTAGGCCTAGCAAGCAGCAGTGCAAAGCCAGCGAGAGGAGGCATTTCTTCACACAGCGTATTTCAGGCTTGGGGGCTGCTATGCGCCGGGGGGTTATGGATACCACGTACTTGCCAGCTGCTTACTCAAGGTACACGGGCCGTGTAACAAATCCTTCTAAGGTGGGCAGAGCTGCTGAACATGCCGATGTAGTGCCAGGCCCCAGCTGCCCCTGATCCAGGAGCTGTTGGAAGCAGTAGGCTGGGGAAAAGTCACTCTGCGGAGTGCCCTCCTTGCTGCGCACCCACTGTTGATCACTGCTAGCGATGGCCTGCCTGGCAAAGGGGACCTGCTGGATCCATGAGTTAATTCTGAAGAGCTGTGCGAGCATGGAATCTAAGGAAGCTGTTTCCCTATAGATATATGTGGCATATCCGATTCTGGCGAATAAAAGAGGCCAGCTCTGATTGAAGCTTTTCCCATAGGTCGGAGATGAAAATAGAGTCCCTGTCTGTTGAGGTTTGTCTCAAGAGTATTGAGCATGCGTGGCAGCTTCTTTCTGGCTGCAGCACGCTCTTCAACGCACCCAGCTATTTTGGAGAAGCGTGGTAGGCATTTATTATCTCTGTTCTTGCTTGGGCAGAGGGTTTGGAATTTTTTCAAGGATAAGCATGCATGTAGAACCCCGGTGTCTTGAACACATAAACCATGTTTGCTTTAGAAAGCAGGCTAAAATCAGGATGTCTGTCAGGCTAATCAAGATGTAGCAAGCATAATAAAGTACAGGACCAGGTTTAGTTTTGGTATTATCATATGTACCATCCGTGTACACAGTGCTGTAAAGCAAACAATTAGACAAGGTGCACACCCTACCAATCTCGCCATCTAATTAGGAGTGTCTCAGTGCAAACAATTAGCAGCCTGATGGTGGGAGCAGCCGGGTCGCTGGCGCTCTGTGCACAAGGGCTCGGCGAGAGCGGTGCCTGGTGGGGAGTATGCTGAAGAGAAGACAAATGATGTGAGATTTCTTCTGGTGGCATACTGCGAGGAAAACTATCTTCTGGTAAGAACTAGGCAGCTGGGATTTTCTTTATTTTTATGACTCCTTTTTTTTTTTTTTTTTTTTTTTTTTAGTGAGGAAATATAGGCCACAGGTATTCAGGAGAATACTCTGAGATTCATCCATCTTTCACAGGAAAGTTCCTGTGAAATCTTGGCTTCAGTTAGTGATAGGAGCAAAGTAGGCCATGCTTTACTTCATGTCTGTAAGGCCTATCAGACCTTTAATAATTATAACTGTAAAGGTGGGACGCAGTCCTCCAGATCTGGAGGAAACTTAGGGCTGCCACTAAGAATGTCGGTCCACATCAAGGAGCGAGGGAAACTTTTCCCAAGGCCATTAGTGCAAAGCCTAATGGATAAGATGAGAGCAATGCTACCCATACTCTCCTTTCAAAAATAGTAGAGCACATTTCAAAGCTACATCACAGTGTGTGCTCTGTAGTTTGACATCTTAAGGATGTTTTGACATTACTAAGATTCCTGTCAGTGGTCAAAAGCAATGCAGAATTTCACCTCAGTACTTAGACCTTGAAGACATTTAGCAGAACTCAAGTTTTAATAGCAAGTTTCCTTCTGAAGGGGGAAAAAAAGGGATATTAATACTTCAGCTAAGTCTGTATTAGACTAATACCAATTTGTCATATTATCTTTATTTGATGATTTATTTATGAGGATGATTCAATTTCAAGACCTGTACTATTTTCTGAGCTGTTACCATTTTAAATACTTCTATACCTCATGCTGTTAAACCTTTGAACATACACACAATATACTTCTACATTCAGCTTTTTTATATTATAGCAGAAAGCAAACATTTTTAATTTATCAAAGAATGTCTTTCATTTCTTGCCTGCATTTTGTTTCCTTTATAAATAATTTTTATGTACAGTTTTAAAAATATAAACAAATCCTCTATGACATATTTTATGATCGTTAGCGTTCACAGTCTCAGATCAAAAGTTTTGCTGGGTTTCTCTGTGAACATGAAAACTCCTAACCCACTCAAGAAACTTGCATTCGAGCTCTTTTCCCTTCCATTGTTTCTGGTCAGTCTTAATAAATCCAAAAGGTAAGTAATGAATAAAATATTTCTGTTTAGACTTGTCTTAGATTTAGTGAACACTGTGGAGTTGAAAAGATGTTGAAGTAGGCTATATATGATTATATGAATGTGCTGGGTCTACTTTTTTCTTTCTTTTTTTTTTTTTTTTTTCAAACCATAGTGAAGTATAATAAGCAACTTCCTAAGCTGCAACTAAATAGCTTGTGCAGAAATATTTTTTTTTCTGTCAATGTTATTTTTATGTAGTTTCATTTATTTTTGCATTAAAAAGGGTAAAATAAATGTTACTCATGTCAGATGAAATTGATTTTATAGAAAAATAAATATAGTTATTATAATCGATGACAATTGATATCCAAATCCCAGGGTATTTGGAAATGGGGTGTTTTACAGAACTAGGTTGCTGTTCTATTTTCAGGTTAGTCGTATTTCCAAGAGCAAAAACAAGACAACAGTGAATGCCATGAGGGGGAGTGGCTGTAAAAGGGATCCCCATGAATTATGAGCTGGTGAATATATAAGATTTTTCAGAACATGTGGGCAGAATAAGAATCCCTGGTCTTTCTCCTACATTTTACTCCATCAGAGTGAATTGTCACACACTTCACAGCATTAAGAATGTTGTGAAACAATGATTTTTTTTTTTATTACTGTTACATCCACATTATCTGTGCCATTTTCCCAAAACACATTCACCAGGTCCCTTCCTTTCCTCCTCATCCCACTGCTCACAGTCTGCCATGCCTGAAAGTTTTCTGTGCACCAGTACTTTAGGAATCTTCCTGAAATTCATTTTCACTCAATGAACTCTGCAATTTGCCTCTTTCTCAATAAGCAAGCCTCTCCCTCTCCCTCTCCCTCTCCCTCTCCCTCTCCCTCTCCCTCTCCCAGTGTCAAACATCACTGACTCGGATCCTGCATGTCCCTCCGACAGGCGGCACTGAGCAGCCCTGCGGTGAACAGGTAAGTCACGGAGCAGGGAGTGCAGAGTGTGCTCCTCTGCCTCCGTGTTAAAAGGCGTCTCTAAATAAACACGCAGGCTGCAGCACAGTGAAAGCTTCGTACCTTTAGATGACCCGATGCAGTCACTTGGGGATTCAACACGTGGGCACGTTGCAGCGCGTGGGGGATTTATGCATGAGGACTAGAAAAATTCTGCCGCCTGCAGCCTGCCCATGGGCTGAACTTTTGTCTTCTTGTGACAGCCATCACATTCGTACATGCTAAAAAATGAAGCTAATTGCTGTTTGAAGCAGAGCAGAAGCTACAATAAAAGACTTTGAAATGAGCTGTATAAAAGATTCTTCATTCTGTTTCGAGACTGCAGGTATGAATTATGTGTCTAGTCATCTGAACTCCCTCTAAGTGTCTTCCAGAGGCCAATTTATCCCAAGTCTGAGAGAAGCATTTCCAGAGAGTGCTTTATCCTTTATGTGAGGTTTTATGATGGGTGTCTGTCTTTCTCTGCTGACGGCTGAGGGATCTTTGATTGGACAGCTGTAGTACTGGGTGATATGAATCCTGCCTGTAATGTACAGCTGTACCTGCCACACGAGGCTGAGGCCCTTTAGCCTTTCAAGTCCAGTGATTTCTCATAATTTTAGGCACAGAGGGGTACATTTTCAAAGATATTTAGATGCTTAGAGGTATCTAATAGGATTTTCAAAATCACTGAAGCAGGCTGAACATCTAACTGCATTTGATTTAGCTCAGGTAGGTGACTATTTCTGTTTGCCTGTATGTTTTTTTCATTGGCACAGTCCTACTCAGCACCTTTGGTAATATTAGCCCCTGAGTCTGATTCCATTTCCAAGGAGCGTATCCCATTTGTGTCTATTGTACTGAACTATATCCAGGTAAAACGTGTAAAATCTCAGTCTTTAGATTACAAGCAAAAGAGTTTTCATTTAACTCATATACAGGGTCAGCAATTTTTGCAGTGCATTCTGTGGGGGTATCCTGTGGAGCCATCGCTATTCCCGTTAACTGCTAGTACTTTTATACTTCTACTGCCATACTGTGATTTTTTTTTTGCAGCTGTAGCAGCTGAGAAAATATATTTGAAAAATGCTGTGCTCTCTGAATCAGGAGAATAATTTTCCATATAATGAAGCACAGTGCTTTAAATATGGTAGACAGTAAAATACTACATTTTGATGGACTAGTGTGAAGCAATATCATTAATCCTTCGTTGTTTTTCCCTTGACAGAGTAATACTCCATTCAGGAAATCTTTCTGAATGGGACTTCTGTTGGTGCTAATGGGATGACCACACAGACAGGAGCTATTCAGTCTAATTCCTAATTTATCTTCAATGGTTTCTTTAACCAGATCAGCATTTTGTTTAAAATAATGACTACCTGTTTTATTCCTCTGTCCCAGTTTTCATTTTGTTCCCATTCTGCCAGTCTGGAGTGACATGAATTTTTCTGCTTGCTTGTCTTAAGTTTCTTTGGACAATAGACTTTATTTTTAAAAGTGTTATTTTTTTAAATGGATGAGATTTTTTTTAAAAGGACTGTCTCTGCAGAAAGCACATACACTTGATATAATTTGAAGCAATTTCTGCCAAATTCTAGACAGACATGCCTAAGCTCCGCAGGTAGCTACCCAGTTAAAATCTCCATTCCTGCAGGCTTTTTTTTTCAGCATTTTTTTTCTACTTTGCTGTTTCCTACCTACAACGAATGAGTAGAACAATATCAGTTAATTAAGGTTGTTATGCATGAAAAATGAGAAGGATCATTGTATGGTTTTATGCAGAAGGCCCCAGGAAGAGCAGCATGCTATTCCTTGGCACACTATGCTCCTAGGGCCCTGTGTTTTGCTGCTGTAACGTGGGTCGGCTGGTTCCCTGTGCATATTCTGAGCACTTCTTGTGTCTGTCACAGAGTTTCCAACAGGCTGTGCAACGGCCTGGCAGTACAGGAGTACCAAAAAGGATAAAATTCGTGATCCTATGCTGAAGTCTGGCCAAGAACGGGAGTCATGGGGAGGTCCCCAAAAGAATATGGAGAACTAATTCGAGAGGTGTTTGATGGCAATCTTTCCTTGATCTTAATCATTTTGGAGGCAAACAAACTGCCAGCATTCTTAAAACTGCAGCGAGATACATGTTTACCTGGACTATTTTTCACTCCTTTGTTTGGAATCAGCATTTCTGGGGCTTTTCGTTCAATACTAGCTGCAAGTCAACAACAGGATCGCATCACCTGTCACATCAAGGTGGTGATGCAGGCAGCTAATGACTCAAGGTGGCTAAAGGGGCAGGAAGATGCTGTTTAGAAAAGAAAAGAAAAAGAAAAATTGTAGCTGTAGCTGGAGACAAATCTATGCAGATGCGATGCTGCTGTAATTGTGCACTGCGTGTGCTGCTCAGGAATTGCCTGCTCTGCTCGGAGCAGGCGGGAGCAGTACTCACTGAACACGCTGCATTCGAGCCTGTCTCCGATTCCATTAGCACTTGACGGAGACACCCAAATCAGTTTGTGAGGCATTTGCCAGCAGCTGCTGCCACAACGAAGATAATATTGGCACAGCTTTCCAATTGTGTAAATAATAGGTGGCATTATTTTACACTGCCATCCTCCATTTGTGCCTTATAGTCAAAATGCTGACTTGAGTCACTTTTAAAGCTATTTATGTAACAGAGATTTCACAAAATAGCTCTGAACTACTTAAAATGGATATTAAAATTTTCAAAATCCTGGTGTGACAGCTGTAGTAATGATCCCTATTGTTAATTCTTGCTAGACTTTCCTCTGTCGTATATGCTCTAAAATGTCTGTCTTCTTCAAAAAGCTGCTGCTTTTTGTGACCTGCAAGAAATATTTATTTATTACATTTGCTTAACACTCACTAGTTATGCGATAAAACCACATGCCCTTGAGTACATATTTTGTATGCAGTTTAATAGAATGATTTCCTACTGAGTGAGTTAAAGAGCGTTTATTTTCCTTTATCTTACCTGAACTATGATAGACCACAGGCTTCCTGAATGTAACTGTGTCAAATTAAACCTGACCTTTTCTAATGGGTATTCCAGTCGGTCGGAAACTGTGGAAAATAGCCTGTACTGGGGCTTTTTCTGTAGACTTGAAGTTTCATGCCCTTCAGCAGATCTCTGAGGATATTTTGCTTCACAATGTACCAGTGTGGCTGAAGAGGACAGTCTAACTTTTCTGAGGGTTTCTCTTTGTTTGAATGTCACACACCCATATGGTGCCTTTCTGCAGCTGGACTTGCTGCTCTGTATGTAGGTATCTAGCTGTAATCTTTCACTAAAGTGTGCAGGATTTATGCATGCCTCCATTAACATTCATGCTGTGTTAAAAATAATTAACTTTCCTTACAATGGATGTTCTTGAGAACAAGCGTTCCCTAACAAATCCCATATAAGGCTCATTTAATTAAGTATGAGTGAACAAATAGTTACGGTGTCTAATTTGACAGTCAGTCTTTACTCAAAGATAACACACAGCTGACGTCTGTGGCAAAACACTGGAATTCAAAATCCAGTTGGGAAGTGAACGACAGCTTCATTTTTGTATGGTTATGAAAAATGTATCTTACCTTGTTCCTATGAAATTTAACCATCAGATTCTGACATAGTCTACATTGACAATGCTGAGAGGAAGACTGCAGTTGCATGTGAGAAGCTGCCAAAATGAGAATGCTGGCACTGTGTCCTTTCCCACCTAAAAACCTCTACAAGCACGTAGCAGATTAGGTAAAGAGTGAGGTTGTTGTATATTTAATTTGAACTGTTTGTACTCTATGAAGTTTATTTGACTTCAGTAGACTGATACCTGAAGAATGTAAACTGCTTGCGTGATTTCCACACAAATTTTCTGAAAATAGTGTTTGGCTGAGCATCAACAGAGCAGTCTGTTTTGAAGCCCAGTAAGGGCCTGATCACTTTAGAGATGATTTTAAGTAAGATAATATTGTAATGCTGTGAAGATGTTGCTAAAATGATGATGGCTCTTGGATAAAATAATTCTGATGTTTGTTATATTTTACAAATTTAATTATCATTAGGGAAGCTGTGATAGGTGCAGTTCTATGAATTGGCCTGAAAGTGAAATTGGCTTTTGCCTACTTGTGTGTCTGCACGTAGCTCTTAATAACACTCTTTCGTTAATTTTGTAGCTTCAGTTTGACAACAGCTTTGTTCTGGTCCCACTGGACCACTTGAGAGACTTGGCTCTGTGCAAGCAGGAGCAAGCCCAAACTCTCTTCTTGATCCAGAAATAATAGTGCCGCAGCTACTGCAGGCAGATTAAGAGGAGAAAAGCAAAACAGAAAAAAAAATACAGTTAATTGATCCTTTGCAAATACTGACAATGATATCAAGCTCTTCTTTTGAAGGCAAGAGCTGCTTAACCATTAACTTCAGGGAAGCAAACATTTTATCCCATGCTGGGACCAAAGTGCCCTAGTTGTGTGAACCAAAGAATAGAAAGTGTTTGAATCAGTTTGAATCAGGATTTGGAGAAACTCTTCTAGTTAAAGATTTTCCTATCCTTGCACATTATTAGCTGGAGACAATGAAGGCAATATGGATTTTTTTTGTCTTGTTTTCATTGCTCATAGTTATGATATTGCCAGTTTTATTTTGTTGTACATATTCATTTCATGTCAGAAAAATGACAAAATATTAAAAAAAAAGCGACTTGTCAGACCATAATTTGACTCACTTCTGTGAGGAACTGTGCTTAAAAACAATGGCAAAATGAAATTTAAAAATAAAAGAGGTCAAATTTAAACTGACAGCATAAGTAGTCTTCTCAGTGGAAGCCAAATTTTGTAGAAGAGAAGGAAATTTCTGTTCTTGAAAGATAAACTCTTTTTGTTCTCCAGAAATTATAAAATCAGTGTGTGTTTCTGAGGCATTATCTGAGAAACTTTGAGAGTTATTCTTTCTGTTAATTTCTTTCAATTTATTATGACTCTGACTCATATCCAATGATTTCATTCATTGGAAACCAAGGAGAGCTTTTAGTCAGAAGGACTTGTAGCGGAAACAGTGACATTTCTATCCTTGCAAAGAGATTGAATGAAGATAAACACTCAGTTTCCACAGAAATATTATGTTTATTATTTTTTAATGTACTGTATTTACAAGACTGAAATCCTTGAAGCTATATATTCCTCAGTGAATGGATAAACTATGAAACCAAGTCTGATTTTTTTTTTTTTTTTCAGTGAAGCACTTCCTTATAGATGAATATAAGCTGTAATTCTGGAAATTTTTCTCTGTTTGAGTAATCCTACAAAGTTCAGTGGGGCTTCATAATACTTCACAAATACATAAAGTTAATCACATAATTGAAATGGTAATTTTAAGTATTATAGTTGAACTTTAGTATACAATGAAAGCACAGTCAGATAAAATTAGGAAAGGAAGACCTTTGTTTCAAATCTGCAAAGGATTTTTCAGAAAGGGACACCTGCACTATTTCTGTTACTGTTGTGCCTTTCATAAGATGTTCATACCGTTGTTGTCCTCAAGGCAAAAAATGTAACCAAAATTCCCAATGATGGATAAGATTGTCGAGCTGTGTTTTCCTCATCATGGGATAAGTCACTACGTGCTCTTTAAGTTCTGGAAAATTATGTCCAGTTTGTTCAACAGAGAATGGTTTGGCTAAGACAAGTAGTTGGATATGGTTCTTTTCATCTCTTTCAGGTAGTAATATTGTTGTCCATGTAAGGATAAATGATGCAAGTTTTCTAGGGAGGATAACATCTTTTTTTTTTTCAATGTCTCATTGTTGTAAAAGTTAGAAAATTTAAGACAAAAATCCTTGATCATGTTCTGTATTTCAAAACAGAATGTGTGTTTAAGTGTCTGCAAGGTGGCTTTCTTCTTCCAGGTTTTTCACTTAGTCTCTTTTTACTGGAATCTGTATACAGAGATCATCTTCTGGAATCAGATCTTACTTATTCAGACCTTGGGTTCTGTTTTTCTCTGTTACTAAGATGGCTGCTAACTGCAAGGTATTTTTTTCTGTGTATTAGCAACTGAAGTGAAAGAGACTGCCAATTGATTTCACATTGCAAGTGATTGCTCTGGGTAAACAGCTTTCAGTCAGTGCTGCCCTGAACTAGCTGGCAAGCATGGAAGTGAAAAGCTCTGTATCCCAGTAGGATTCCTGTGGGTCTAAGGCCCTTGCTTTTAATCAGTTTCTGAAATAGGTTTTTCCTAGTTTGATTTATTGTGCTTGCTAAAAGTGTACTATTATACACTCTACTAAAAGCACAGATATGACTAATTTTCTGAGGAAGACAAAGTGTTAAGTGTTGTGGGTCCCAGTAAAGCAAGATTTTATTGTCCTTTCTGTGAAATTCTAATAAATCAGTGAGCAAATGAGGCTAGTGGGATGGAGTCATAATCTGCAAACCTGTCTGCCAGTTCCATGCTTGAATAATTATTAATGATTGCTATTTGATTCATTCATGCAGAAAGTACCTAATTTATAACAAGGAAGGAATAGCTTATAGGTACCAGTGACCTAATGGAGGCAGGTAGATGCTAATTGTTTGTCTGGTGCTGTCCTCAGAAACATGCTTTTAAAAAATTATTTCATTTGTACAAATAAATGAGAGAGAGATTTGTTTGGCAGCCTTATTGCAGTTATTTCTTTCATTGAATAATTGACAAACGAGATCTGCCCAAATTCTTAGAGAGTCATAGTGTTTTTTTGTGATTATCTTCTGTTTTAATTATAGTTAGGGAATTTTAGCTGTAGTTACAAGGAAAACAGTGCTGGTTGAAAAAAGAGAAGTTCAAGACTCTTATTAAAATGGAAATATTTTCTAGAGAAAAAAAGCTGCTTGAAGAATCATTTCTCTATGCAGAAGTTATGTTCTACTGTCCGTGCTCTAAACCTTTGCACTCATATATTTTTACTGGCATGGCTGAATTGGATTAAACCTGTGTTAAAGAAATCATTCTGTGTGCCGAGTATATATTATAGAAAAAAATAATTAAGTGGGAAAAGGGTATTCAAAGTCAGATACATTATTTTGAATTTGTAGCTCTTCTAAATATTCTCATTTGAACTTTGAAGAGTGATGCCTGAAGAGGCAGAGAACAGGTTAAGGATTTATGTTCTATTCAGTTTTGCTGGCAAGTTCTACAAAGGTGAAAAATAATTGGGAAGAACATTATTTTTCTAATGTGGAGGGTAGTGACATCAGTACCCACCAAGACATTCAATAGCTGACAGATTATTGACTGGAGATCGTAAACTGCATTACACCTGCAGTTGTATTAAGTTCTCTAATGAAACCAGCCACTTTAATGGCAGAAAAGGTACAGTCGAGTAAATGATGACTGAAATGTCCGCTAGCTTTTTATTTAAACTGTGATTTCAGTTTTAATTTTTTAAGACTTATTATATGGAAGATTAAAGCACATTTTTCAGTGTATCATTTAAATCAGTCATGAATAAGTTGATACCAGTGGGCAATGTGTTTGAATATTTCATCACAAAGTGATGGAGCGTCTTATCTTAGCTTGTTAGAGTGCTTTTACTCACCGGTCCATTTTGCTCTTTTCTTTGACATGACCTGAATAAAAAATGACCAAAAAGTTCAGCAAGGACAGAATCCACAAAATGTATCAATACTGCAGAAGAGAGGAAAATTGTGTTTCAAATACTGATGATTTAATTGACTTAATTCAATCAGTGCTATGAAAATCATTTTCCAAGTTATTCCAAGTCACATAATGATATTTAGCTTGAGCAAATATAATTTACTAACAAGGAGGAGTTGTTTCCTTTGGTAAACAGAAATTCAATATAATTAAAAGGGATTTTTTCCTTTTTTTGATTTTTGGTAAATCAGGGTCTGGTTCTTTGATTGAAAAAATATTTTTTTGATTCAAATTCACATTTCTTTCTGTTATCAAGAAGACAAAAGAAGCCTATCTAACTTCTTATACAAATAGGGAAGAAATTAGCAATTGAAAGAGAGCTTGGAGTTGGCAGATTTAAACAATGGGATTTGGATAGAGAAGGTGATGAGAAAAATAGAATATTATCTTTCTCATACTTAGAGAATGACTTTCATTTCTTCACGATCTTCTTGAGATCATAAATGGCTCAGGAATGATTCAAAACCTTAAGCCCTTTCCTTTAGGTAATGTAAATTAAGCGTGACACCCTTTTATCCAGAGGGCATTTGAGCCGTTAAAACAGCGTTGCCCCCAGAATCACCACTTTCATAGGCTGAAGCATTCAGACAGGCTTCCTGGGGATAGCCTTGACAAGCTGTAACTGTGTGTTGACAGTGCATCCTCCAGCTCCCACACTTTGCCCCCTGGCATGCTCTTCCTCTCCAAGGACTGCCATCCCACACCTCGATACCCTTTCTGCCAGGCTCCGCCGTCTCAAGTCAACCTAATGTGACAACAGTTCTTACCAGAGTGGTGAAAACTATGAGGGTTGAGATATTTTTTGCAACGTTTAGGTCTGGAGAACAGCAAACATCACACAAAATACTTTGTGGCTTGTTAGCACCTGCCAAGTGAGTCTGGAGCTCTTTCTCCCCAGGTGTAGCAAAAGCAATTGGGAATTCAAGAGAGGATCCCCAACTGGGCCTGGGAGAATCTGCACTAACTGCATCCATTACCAGTAAATTTGTTTTTTTTTTCCTTTTTTCCATACATCTTAACAGTAGTTACTGTCTGTAAATTCTGCAAGAACCAGGTGGCATCTTGAATTTCCTTGTTTTCATGCGTGGTTACTGTGCCAACTTGCTCACCTTGATGGTGACGCAGGGTGCGCAAGGAAGGTGCAGTCGAACACGTCTTCCTCAGCAGCCCTACTGAAGGAGAGCAGATGCCGAAATGTGGGGCTACCTTATGTTGGCACAGTCTGCAATCAGCAGATTTTGCTCTCTTGACTGGTGGTGTTGTATTCATATATTGCCTAGGGGCCACAAAGCAAGAACAAGAAGGGAATATGTTGCTTGTCAGCCTGCAATTTGTCTATATTGGCACTTCACCATAGATCTTTCGTCTGATGTATTCAGTTTGGAACTCTAATCTCTTTCTCTTGTGATTATTCAGACCCTAACAACAATATGCCAGACTTCCAGGTTAATACTGCTGCTTCCCCTATTATAAATAATAATTTAATATATTAATTCCAATAAAGAATTTCAACATAAGACAGGGTTTGGTATATATTTCTGTGTGACTAAGCTTCTTATAATAAGAACAACAAGTAGCTGTATGTGCAATGGCATTGAGGTCTGCCTGGTTCCCATGGATTTATGTCTTCAGAGTGAGAACTCTCTGTGGAGCCTCTGTGTCGGAAGGAGGCTGAGTTCATGCTACAGCAGTGCCAACAAATAGGAATGTTGGGGTACACTTGCTATTAGATGATCATAAGAGTGTGTGAGTGTCACACTACAGCATTTTAGGTGAGTGGGCAAACTAATACTAGCTGTGTCTTCTACCCCACTGCATCTTCTTGTAGATGTCAGCATGAAGTGAAGATGTGGAGGTCTCTTCTCTCTTTGGTCATATTTGTTCTAATTGGCCAAGAGTTAGAGAATTATCAAGGGAGACAAAACTGCCTGAAAAACATGTGCCGAACAGAACCGTGCAAGTACTACTGGCAACGCATGGGCATTTCTGGGAAGTGTTCTGGAAAGGGTTATGAGTCAATGTGGGTGCAAACAGATGGCTTACAATATCCTGCAGTGGTGCACATTATGTATTGTTTAAAAATTCAGAAAATAGTAAAAATGAATCATTTCATGCAAACAGAACACTCGAAGAGTCAGGTGAATTCTGAAGAGGGCTTTAATGTGCTAATGAAGCGTTTGAGAGGAGCTAGAGTACGTGGGGGTTTAGCTTGCACATGGGAGCATCCTGTTGCCGCTGAGTCAAACAGGCGTCACTCTGAAGTTGGAGCAAGTTTCCTGGGAGAAGAGACTGTCCTTCCAGTGGAAAGTAAAGGGTATAGAGCAGCAGCACAGGCCAAAGGCATGCAAGGAAGCAAGCAAAGGCACCAGCAAGGACCTTAAAAGCAACACAGCTGTGCTGGCAAGGCACTTGGTCAGGCTAATGAGTGCTTCCAGTGGGCAGCGTAAGGCCAAGCAGAGAGCAGCAATAAACGCGGCTGTATCACCATGGTGGCTCTGCAAGCTGTGAGTTTTTGCAAGGCTGAGCTCAAAAGAGTGGCATCTTTAAAGGTGTGTGCAGCACCCTCAGTGTGACGGGTGCTGTCACACGTGCCTGGCTGTAAGAGGGCGAATGTGCCTGTTTGCTGTCCACATAGAAGGAAAACAGTGTATTTTTAGCCATTGCAACTAATGTTTGCAAATTAATATTAGAGAAGAGCACTGTAATTCCAGTAGCGTTATGGGAAATTCAGTGTGCTGTGTAGTCTGTGGATGCTTGGTCCCATTTTAAGTACCGCAGTGTGGAACCCTTCAGACTCCTGTTGACAGATCTTTATAAACAGTAAAAAGTGTGTATACACACACCCTTGATTTCTGATTGATTGCTGTGTTTGTGTGTGTGTGTTTGTGTGTATGTGCAATTATGCAGGGAGAAAAGGAATGTCCAAAATTTTTACATGCCTTATAAATATGGATGAATCTCTGTTGCTTATGATGTAAATTGGTAATGTAAAGTATGTGAGGAGAAAGGAGATGTCTCTAAATGAAAGTGAACCTGACTTTTTGATTGAAAAATCATGCATTTCCCTCATCTCCCTGCCTTTCCTTTCTCCAGCAGCGGTTCAGATTTGACAGCCACAATTATGAAATTGGCACACCAAAGAGACGCTTTTTGTTTCAAAGAGGTGAATCCCAGTTAGTGTTGAAACTACATTATTCCATTTCTGTCCACAAACAGAACTTGCATTTCCCAAGAGAAACTCGTTGGAAAAGAAACAATGAAAAAATCAAGTTTAAAGTAGTTTGCAATCACAGTAATTTCTTACTGCTTTTGTACATTTTGACAGACACTCCTTTTCCAAGAAGTGCACGTAGATTATTTTTTGTCTGTGTGTATGAAAAGGGCTTTAAAACTAAAACTATATTCAATGAGAAGTTGTATGTTATATCTGGATGCGTCTTTTGCAAGATAAATAGACATGCAGATCCTTCATATCACTAAGTTGCATCAACTAAATTAAAAATATGTTGATCACATTTATAGTAGGATGGATCTGGCAAGGTCTGTGGCTAACAACATGCAGCTGAATTCTGTATACCTGATATTAGAAGTAAAAACATGTTTAACTGTCTTTCCAGGGCTAATTAGGGGATGAACACTAAAGAAAGAAGAAAAAGTATTCTGGAGTGCAATTATATAGGAAATTTAATCTTATGTCTGTCTAGAAAGCTGTGAGTATTTGTATGCAATAGGTGGGATTAAAGTTGAAAGAGAAATATTTTTATATTCTTTATCCCTGATTCATCCTTGTTAATCTTTCTGTTTTTCTTGGCAGTTTGGTGATACAGTGGTTCTTCGAAATAACCTTGGATTTAACCCCTCCATATCTCCCCCTTGCCTCCTGTATTTCAGAAGGTTTGAAAACCACAGCCAGGTTTGAATTTCCCTTTGACCTGTTTGAAGTCTCTCCCGCTTCTCTGTTCATATTGCCAGTTCATTTGCAGGAATCTGTGGGGTAGCTTCCATTGATGCTAATATGAATTCTTAGGCACAAATTTGGGTATCTATTTGCACATATGCTGAATGCATTTCTGTGAAGAAGGGACTAGTGGAGTCATAGGATCTGGTGCAAAATTCTCTGTACATGGATCCCTCGAAGATCGAGCAGCTTGGTAGTAATTAGCACAGGCTAACAATATGAAATGCAAAAGCCTTTATAAGTGTGTATTTCCCAAAGCTTTTGTTAGAGATTACTGACTGGTGTGTCATTAGTTAAAATAAAGCAGATGTTGCTAGTGTCGGGCTGTGTCAAGTTATCTTCTTTTATTGCACTCAGAGATACAGGGAGTAGCTGCTTGGTGATCACAGCCGTGGCAGGCAGCTTACCAAACACGTGATGACTTTTAGCGCAATGGAGTATTTTACTAACCGAATGAATCTGACTGTGTGTTTGACTGAGTGATGATGTTATATTTAGATTTGTCATTGCTTTTCCCGTTGTATTATACCTTGTTTTGCATAATATCTCCTAAGCACAATCGGCTGTATTTTCACTACAGTTTCATGATTTTGTGAGAGTGCTGACCTCAGGAATCGGAGAGCCAGCACTAACGTGCATGCAGGCACAATCTGGTCGAGTGGGGGTGCTCATGGCTTGTCAGAAGGATGGGTAACTTTGTGATTTTCTCAAGTCTCCAAAATTGAACATCTCTCAGGTGAATTCAGGGAGACCAACAGCCAGTTCCCTTTCTTCCTCCTCCCTCCCCTCCTTGTTGCTATTTTGCAATCTGTGAAATGTTATTTTAGCTATTAGCAGGTGGTGGAGTGAAATCAGAAGCTTACTGAATAAAAAATAAAATGAGAACTTGGAATGAGGACTTAGAAAAACTGTGGTAATGGAGAAGAGAAAAACATGAACCAGAGAGTATTAACAAGCTATGCAATGATAGGGTTTAGGTCAACACAGTCTCTTCAACCTTAATCTGAAAGTAAATCTTCTGTCAGTTTAAAAAAAAAATAATGTATTTCTTTTGAATTGTCTACAGCTATGCAGATGATGGTTATCATCCTGCGGCAGGATTGGCAAATAAGTGAGAAAAAAATTAAATCAAATACTATCTCATTTATTTTAAGGTTGGATTCAGATCTCAGGGCATGCTGGGACTAAATCTATTGAGAGAGATGTCATTGAGGTAGTTCAAGGCAGATACAGCTACACCAGAATAAGAGTCACTGTTCTGAATGCTCTTCTCTGTGCCTGTGAAAGGGCTGGAGCTTTGCTGCTGGATTCACTGTGTCGGATAAATCGTATCAGAATCTTAATGATTGCTGAGTTGCAAATAGGTCATTCCTAAGGATATCCCGCATGGCTGCGATCGAAACCATTGCTCCTGGAGCAAAGCAAAATGGGCAGCCTCTGCATGCTCTGTAAGCGCGGGGACACTCCTTAAACTGGCAGGACCCTGCAGGAAATTATCTCAGCTAGGAGGTATATAATGCAATTAATACATTTGCATATGGATTAACTAAAAACACATACCTAACTAAAGGAGAGCTTTTGTAAAAGTACTGCCCTTGTCCTGTTTCATTTATTTGGAGCTGATGTATCATACATGATTTTATGTAAAAAAGAGAAATTAAGAGAGAAAAAAAGTCTTCTGCTTTCTGTCTTTCAGGGAAAGAAAATTCTGTTGATCTCAGACTTGTGCTAAAAGTTTATGGCCTCCTTATAGGATGCATGACTGAATAGAGTGGATTTGGGGTTGTGTTGCTAGCATATTATTTTTATTCGGATGAAAGAGAGAGAAAATTTAACAGCATTTGATCTTTGACTTGCACTGAGCACTGGAACAGGTGCATCTTTACTATGTCTACGTTTGCCTGTGCTTGCAACTGAATGAAAAGTCAGTAGCAGGGCAGAAGCAAAACAACAAAAAACTTGATGAAAATGTGGAAAATAACATGCAAAATAACATCAGCATGAATCTAATTATTATGCAGAGTGCTATCAGTCCTGCCCTCCTTTTCCTTCGGTTCATAATCTTTCTTCTTCTTGTTAAAAGGAGAAATGATGCAGTTGCAGCCTTCTTGGTTTCCATGTTGGAACTATAAATTGCTTTGAGATGTTTAGAACTTAACTTGTTGTTTCTATGAATTAGAAAGAAAACAGAACCCTAAATCTTCCTGCTAAGGCCGTATGGATCTGATCTGTCTTCCTGACTCACTTTTGAAATGGGATAAAGTCCCAGATCCTGTGGGCCCACACCATATGGATCCCTCGATTTCAGAGGGGAGCCTAAATACTTTTTTGTATGTGGGCTCTGAACCCCAGCGTGTAAGGACTTCCAAAAATGCTAACAGAATGTGGTAAGAACATTTACATTCTGGGCATCTGAATCTTTCATCCGTCTCCCAGATTAATAGGAGAAAGGGACTACTTGCCTTAGTGAGGATATTTATATGATTTTAACAGGGCAGGCTGGGGAATGCTGTGTTATAGATGGAGTTGCGATTTACATGTGGAACCCATTATGGAGACATAATACTTATTTACTGGTGGAGGTCATCACACACTTCTAAAACAAAGCAGTATAAATAAAATCTTTGCAGCTTAATGGATAATGAAGCATCTAATGTACTGACTGGTGTCACATGGTAATACTATAAATCATTACACTTCAATTTAATTTAGTAATGACACCCAGGAAATCCATTTGCTAGTAATTAAGCTGTGTTGGGAGGTTGGTTGTACTTTCTTGATTATTTCCTTCTGATTTAACACAGTGACCTGAGTTATAGAAATACTATTTTAAGTTTAGGGAAAAACTGGCCTGGGTTCAAACTGAAAACAAATGGTGTGACAACTGCAGTGTAACTCATTTGTCAGTAGCCCAGAGTTCTTTACATGAAACAAGGATTTTGTTTTTGCTTTAATCTTAAATAAACATTTGGATATTGGGAGGAGGAGGAAGAAGCAAGAGGGAAAACGGGAAAAGAAAAAACTAAAAAACTAAATGAGAGCAAGTGTAGCAAAATATAAACTGAAGTTTAACTTTCAGTAATGGAAAAAGCCAACTTGCTGAATGAGAATTATACCAAGCAACAGTGCTGTCTACATGGAAATCAAAATGCTGTTGACAATAGTGGCTTCGTATTTTAAGTTTGACAGGAGAGGTTTAGTAAACAATTACCACTATTTGGATTAGATAAGAAATAGCAAATTTGCTTGAAGGAAATTGTCACAAGGTCTGGTGCAGTTATAAGCTGTTATGTAGTAAATCAAATAGAAAACGATGACAGGTGGTTTGCTTTGGTTGAGAAACATAAGAAATATCTGCCCTTTGCACTGCGCACAGGAGCAGATTACAAAATGCAATTTCAGCCTGGTAACGAGGGGAGGGCTCCCACCCAGCCTTCCTCCCAGGAAGGGACATCTGTCTTGCCCATCACTCACGGGGAACTAGCAGTGTTTTGTCACATTGCGCAAGGTCAGTACATCCGCATTTTCCAAAAGCAGGAAAACCCGAGGCTTTCTGTTGGCTCCAAACTTAATCATGTATCTGAACACCACCACTTGGTATCTCCGAGATGCTGCATAAACAGTAACTAATTAGTCCTTACCACCTATCTGTGAAATAGATCATTATTTTCAATATCACCAACACCATCAATTTTGCAGAAGGTAAGCGGCAACGCAGAGGCTTTTAAAGGTGGTGAGATGCTGTTTTGCTCGGTGTTGTGACACAAGTGATTTGCGGAGTATGTGCGTTCGGAGCCGCTGCAGCTGCCAGGATGGGCTTTAAATGTGGGCACCAAAGCCCTGAAACTGCTGCCTGAGCTCGGAGCCCTTCCTGCATTTGTCCTCACCCAGAGAGCAGCCGGCTTGGAGGTGTCCCCACCAGCCCAGCTGCTCCTGGCTGCGTGGGCGATGTTCACCCCGGGCGCATCTTCTTTCACTTTGAGGGAGACGCTGCTGTGGGGTGGGGAGGGAGTCACAACATAAACATGAGGTTAGGAACGATACTTCTGTTCCTCATGCTTTATCAGTGTCTGGAATTACTTCCTGTGGCCTGGATTCAAACTGAGGCAGTAAAATGCATGTTTTTCTCATGGTAGACCAGAGGCTAAGGTAGCCTGAGCTGATGAGGGCAGGACCCTGTTTCCTCTCCCAGGGCGCTGCAGGCTTCATCAGATGGCTGCTATGGAAAAGGAAGGGATCGCTCACGTCCAGGGCCGCGTTTTCATGCAAGATGCAGGAGGGGAGGGCACTTGTGTCCGTGTGTGCTGGGTGCACTCTGGGGATGTTTGTGTGATGGGGCCATTGGAGGCAGAGGGGTACGTAGGTCCTGGATACTGGTTACGCTTAGGTGGGAACTGGACGCTGCATCTCAGATGGAGAAAACTCTGAGGGCATGAAGAGGAAGAATGCAGTGTTGAAAGAACCACCTGGGGCCACAGAATACAGGTAACAGGTAGCATGATACCTAGAGAAATATCTTGGAAGGCATGGTGAGCTTTAGGAAATGAAGTCCCTGAACCTGCCTGGGATCCTATGGTCTTGTGCAAGCCTGCTGAGTCTTGTCCAGGTGTTATAGTCGGCATTTTCAGCCTCAGCTCCTTGTTCCCTGCTTCTGGAAGTCTCCTCACAGGGCTATTATTGCCTGCAAAATTTAAAATGAGAAGAGCCTTTGCAAAAAATGTACAATTTATAATTGCAAATATAGGGGCTAAAAATAGTATTTGAATATCTGTATTAACTCACTTGGAGGTAAGAAATAAACAGTTGACTATGTGTCCAATCAAAATGATTAAACAATGTTGGAATTTTAAAATGTTTCTTGTTTGCTTGACAAGAGTTTATGGGGATTTTTAACAGAAACATATTCATGAAGGAATTTGAATAGTGATAATCAAGAAAATCACAAGCTGTTTTGACAATTCTTACATGGGAAAGTGCCTCAGTATATTGGACGATCTGTTCCATATAGCTTATTTACTTAGTTTAATTGTGAAGAAGGGTAAATATTTTGGTTGTGCTGAGAGCTGTCAAACAGAAATGAAAGATGGAAAAGATGTCTTAGGTCACCTTGAGGCCGAATTCACAGCTGCTGAAAGACGGTGTGATGCTATTGGCAAAAATTCCTGTTCCTTCCAGCTGGAGCAGTAGATACTCAGCACCTCTGAAAATCCCTGGCGCTGTACTCGGATTGCCCTTTTCTTTCAGCATGGTTTTGAGAGCAGAGTCATCTACATTTTGGTTGATTAATATACTGATGTATTGATTAAAGTAAAAATATAAATTGTCTTGCTCCTGTTTTACTGTGCCTTTCTACCTCTAGCAAATTAGCAGATTTAGTCGTTCACAACTAAATGTTCACAGAATGCTGCCTGCGCCTTTTATAGATGCAAGTTAATCAGAAAGGTGGGCATCAAAACAGCAGAATCTGCTAATGCATTTAGAGAGGTGCAAATTACCACCATGGCTTCAATTCTGGACTATTTTGATTAACAGTGAATTCAATGAAAAGGTGGAACAAAGGAGAAATGCTTTGCAGTGACCATCAATAAGTAATGATTTTTTAAAGAGAACTTCAGATCCTGTGGAGAAGACATCAACACAATGCCCTAAGATGTGAGCTCTGTTAGTGAAATATTTGAGGATAGGCTTCTAAATCCCTCCTCTAAATTCCTGGAGGAATGACTGTATTGCCACCAAAGTGTAGCCCCCAAAAAATCTCCAAAGAAGAAAATTTAGATATATATTTTTAATATATATTTACCACTTTTGACATACACCTTTCAATATATACCTACCACTTGCACTTTTCCAGCTTTTTTTTCTTTCTCCAAACTGTCACCTATGGGTTTATGACAAGGTACTCAGTAAGAGCAACACAGGGCAGGATGAAGCATTCACAGAGAGATACTTTGGAAAAATGTTGATATATTTTAAATATCTACTGCCTGTGAGTCATTGCTGCAGCATCATAACGCAACAGTAACTTAGACAATGAGGTGGGGAAATGGTTTACACATGTATCTACTCTGAGTTCCAAGGAAAAATATGGTTTCTATGGCAACTGCCACATTACATTCATGCGGTCTCCGGAATAGATTAAATTGCTGAAAAAGTGCAAGTTTTCGGTTGGCTCTTTGTTCAGAACTGCAGCTAAATGTGCTGAAGTTACTTAATCAAAGCCATGTCAAGATGCATATTCTACTCTATTACTGACGGAAATCTTAGCTTGCTTGTAACATTAGCCTGGCTTTTCTCTAACTTACCTAATTCAGAATAACTTTGTCATATTGATTTACTGTTTATATGGGATCCATTTGGCTATATATACCTATTAAAGCAGTCAGAGAGGTATGAAATGTACTGTAGAGAATTTCCTTCCTTGTATTCATATAAACATTAGAAACAGTTAAGGGGTTTAGAAAATCAAGGCTTTCCTTCATTTCCATAGGAAGTTTGCTCGGAGACCATCTTAAAACTTTATTAAAAATTATTAATCATTATATTACTACAGCAGCAGCGAGTGAAGTCATGTGTTTTGTTCCCTGTAGAAATTCCATTTTGCAGACTTGACACATTTGGCCAACAAGAACAGAAGTCATCCAACATATGATGCACAAACAGTTTTGTGCTTTATCTTCTGAAACTATTTCATGGTTTATGTTAAAATTTCATGCTTTATATGTAAGTGCTAAAATACAGTGATTCGGAGGAGTGTTGATTTATTTTTTCCTGATTTGTTTAAATATCTCAAAAGTTTAGCTACCTAAAATACAGGAAAATTTTGCTGCAAATATTTTTGGATGGTTGTCGTGCAGTACAAATTGCAAAATAAACATGGGATGTAAATTTAGAAAGCAAACCTTTTATTTGAACAGCTAAAGGTCTCATATTGTCATGAAGAAAGCCTAGGCTAATTTAGCATTGTATGTCCCTGGCACCTCCTCAAGCAGGGACTTCTGACAGTCCAAGTAAAATATAGGAAATTATTGTAAAGGTGTTTTGGGAAAATTATAAAACAAGATAGGAAGGACAAAGATACTCTTGTCAAGAAAGACTAACCAGAAAAAACAAGAGAGGAAGGGTATATGAAGGAAACACAGAACTGCAAAAACTGTGAAGTAGAGGAAAGGAAGCTTCAGGAGAAAGTCAAGATGAGTAGGAGGCAGAGAAAACCATACAGAGTTGGCTTTCATGAGGCTGCAAGGGACTTTGGTTCAATGATGCTATCACAGCAATGCCCAAGATCAACAGAAACGAGTGGATTCCTTGATGGTGCTCATGTCTGGCTTTGGAAGCTTGGGCTCTGGAGCAGGGGGTTACACCCTCTCCACACTAAATCCTAGTCATTAAGGTATTTACTCAAGGATTGATGGATGCTTTAGATCCTTTCTAATCTGGGGACAGGGGCAAAGAAGGATGTAAGATCCCATCTCTCATCTTCTAGGGTATGTTGTGCAGCTAAATAGTCGTCACTAACAGCTAGGTAATTTAAAAGGGAGACAAGTTTTATAAGAGACTTAGGGAAGGAAATAATGAATGATTGTCCTTAAATGTGTTTTCTGAGGTGAGAAGAGAGGTCCTAGATCTAAATAGTGAGGAAGATGCAGAGCTAATGACTTGAAGAAAACAAATATGGAGAAAGTCAATCTTCCTTCTGTAAAATACTGTTAAGGTCCTAAGTGAAAGATAGTGTCAGGGAGTGACTCCTCAAGACTGAATAAAAGACTGCATCATTTGAATGCAAACTGTAGCTCTTCAAATGTATTTTAAAATATACAGCCAAGAGTATTTTGCAGGCAAAGCAGGTGACAGAGAATTCAGGGAGGGGGCTGAGGAGTCATCTAGAAACTCTACAGTCTCTTGAGCTCTTGAGGTGATTATAGATCAGCTTCTTTTGCTTATGTTCTCTGAAATATGGAATTATGTGTATTTGTATGCTTTAGTGGATGCTCTTGTTGTTGTCATCCTGTATCTTTTTCCACTATTCTAATGACCTTATTTTTAGCCATGTGATTGTTGCTGCTACTTCTGGGTGTTTAAGAGTTTTGCCTTTTCCTCTTGGTGGTTCTGGATCTGTTCCCCTACACACAGCATTTTGCAGAGTCTGGGTCCTTGGTTGCTTTGATGCTGCTTTTGGTCTAATGTGATATGAAAGTACTGCCTCTTTTTGATATTTTAAAATTTCTCCCTCTGGGTTATGCTTCCCCAAGTGTTCACCAAGCAGCAGCCCTTCCCAAAAGCCATGGGGAGGAGTTGGGTTGCTTCGCTTGCCTCCTAAGTGCCCTGAGTTTAGCAGAATATGGCTCCTGCTCTCCTTCCCATACTGAACTCTGTAGTTTAGAGCTTACAAATTCCCTTCTTAGGGTTTCCTCTGACAAATGCTGGCAGCAGCTGAGGGTGTGCTTTATTTGGAAGCTCTGTCTTTTACTGGGACAGTGTTACTTACCGATTTGTTTCGGGCTCCTCTCTTGGGTGATTATTTGCATGATTGGTGTGACTATGTGATACTCTCTTTTTGCTAAGGCCTTTAACATTTTGAAGTATATTAGTGCTTTTTTTCCATCCCTCAAGGTAATTTCTATTTTCCTCTGAGAGGACACCGCAGTATGGTGCAGAAACATTAGCAAGTCTTTTGTTAGGGGCGACATTTATTTTATTTCTGCTCCATAGCCAATATAATAATCCTTACAGTTTATTTGAATATGTCATTTGGTATTTTGCATAAAAATGCTGCATCATTTTCTTGGTAACTTCCTTGTTTGTAGATTTAATGGCACCAGGTTATCTAGGATTGCAGTTATTGGTTCTGTGTGTTTATGAAATATTTTTTCATAAATATTCATGGTTTTTGTGTGTATTTGATATTAGTTTGCAATGTTAATCCTGCCTGAGGACCAGCTTCCACCCTGTTGAGTAAAGCAAATGTATTCTTGCCTACTTCATGTGCTTCATAAATTAAAACCTTTCGAAATATGTGTGCATAGAGTGTAATTTGCCTTGCTTTGTCCCCGAAGGCATTTCTCTCAACACCTTGTCATCGAGAGTCCATGGGAGCTAGATTTTTTTTTCTTCAGTCAGGTAACCTTGGTACTGTCTTCTTTGTCTTACATTGTCACTTTATTCTTTTGTTATCCGTTTCATTGTGTCATCTGTGAAAAGAGACTCCTGGGCTGTCACTTGCCTGGCAAGACATACCCTTGTGCTGCAGTGGAGAGAGTTACAGACTCCGACTTTGACTGCTAGAAGGTGGGATGTTGCTCTTGTCCTAGGGAATAGTCCTAGGGAAGCTGAAAGGAGGAGAAATATGGCCTCTAGACAGAAGGAGGCTTTCTTCAAATCTTTTCGTTGCAGATCAGTTGAAAGCAAAGCATGTGTGAAATGGCATTATGTTTTTTTAAAAAAAAGAAACTGAAACTGTTTCATCATTTCATATGTGTTTCATTCATCTGATTTTTTTTTTAAACTCAAGATGTCCACTCTTAGTTAATGTTAAAATCTATTTCTGTCTATGGTAATAATTTTACATGTCTTGTTTTAATGCTTGAATAAAATGAATCCAGCATTTCTTGAGAAAGAATGAGACTTTCTTGAGAAAGTCTTATGCATTCCGTGAGACTTTTTGAGTAGTTATGGGGATACAATATAGAATTTCAAGTGATTAGTTGAACATTTCTGCATGATTTTTTTTTCTGATTATAGGCACCAAATACATTTTTATGTAAATTCCAGTAAATCCCTACTTTTGCACAGTTCTTTCAAAATCCCTCCTTTTGCACAGTTCTTTCAAATTAACGACACAATTTTAAGGTGTAAAATACAAGCAGAAAAATGTACTTACCTACTACTTTTATATTTCTTAAATTTCTCAGGTTCAAATGAGAACCCTTTGCCAGTAAGTCTTTCCGAGATTTCTGTATATTCTAGTTTTAATTTACTAAGAACAACATTCACACTTGCAGGACTGGTCACATGTTTAATTATTTCCTTTTAATTGCTATGGTTATTCAGTGAAAAGAAAAATTAAGCTCACTGTTTCTTCTGGACCACTTCCATTTTGCTCCCTCCTTTTACAAAAATTATCTCATCATTTTAGTTTCTGTGATTTTTTCTGCTTCTAAGTACCTCTGTCCAAGCAAAAGCTGTGAGAATAATTGGATACTCAAAGTTACCATAGAGAAAGTCAAGGGTACAACCACAGGGAATTTTATTTTTCATATTTGCTTGCAGGGTTCTAATAAGTAGAAAATGCCTTCAGTTGTTTGATTCCTCTCTTGCTTGTGTTTCGTACAGTCACTCTTTCAGTTCCTATGCTATTTACAGAGCCCCTATAATATGATGATACTGGACTAAAAAACTGTAGCCTCCCAAATAAAGCTTTGGGTAAATCATGGACTGATGTAACTGAGAACAGAAAGCAGCCTAATGTCTTCAAAATAATTTTGAAGGACAAATAAAGGGAAGAACTTTTGTCCACACTCTTGAGAGAAGCGATTAACATTGAACATATAAAATGAGGGGAAAATTACACATGTTTTTATAGGGATGTCCATTTTAATTACTTCTTCTTAGCTAATGATTTCTTCTTCTCTCCTTTACTGACCTGTTTATCAACAAGTTACACTCTCTTCTTCCCATTGATCTGCAACATATTAAAGTGTGACATTGTAAAATAAAATAGGGCAAGCAAAATGAGCTCAAGGTATGTGTGGTCTGCGAAAAAGGAGGAAAGGAAGAAAGATGAAAATACAGTGGGGAGATGTAACAAGAAGAAAAAGGAATAAATTAATAATAAGTAGATTAAAAAGGACACAGAGCAAGAAGAAAAAGAAGAAAAATATTCTAGGGTAGTAATTTTAAAGTATTCATCACATTAATGAAACACTTATGAGATGTACCACCATGTGTGCATATAGGTATGTATGAAGGAGGACTCCCAAAGCAACTATCAGGTATCTCTTTGGAGAAAAGCATAGTAGCATACTTTATCATCAACAAATGTCTTTCCAAGATACCCCAAGTGGGTATTTTCCTTGCAATTTAAGGTTTCTAGCGCACCTCCGACACACCAGATCTCTTACTTGAAGTTAGATATTTAAATTAATGAATTTTTAAAGGAGCTGTACCAGGGACACTCAAATGGTACAGGAAAAAGTAGTGAAAAAGGGGATGTGGGGAGATATTTCTTGGGGAAGGGATTAAGGAAAGGCAGAGAGATGTGTAATGTACTTGACTGGAAGAAAGTTCTCATGCAGTGACAAGTGCCCAAACTAATGAGAAAAGGTCTGAGTGGAACCCAAAAGGCCATTTGCTCAGAGAGGGAGCCAAGAGCTAGCAGTAGCGAAGTGCATCTACTTCTTTAGAGCAAGCTGCTTAAAACATATAGAGGTGCCTTGTATGTGGTACACATGGCATTATTTTCAGATATTAATTCTAACTTTTTTGGTGAAGGACATTGCCCGTGTCCTGTTGGATGACTGCAGGCTCCTACTGGTTGCTGCTAATTCACGCAGTGATCTGTTGCAACCCCATGGTATCTTCCCATCGGCTTTTGTTTTTAGACATAAAGATGAACACCTGTTCTGCCAGTATGAGCTGCTCAAGCCCTGTGAGCTCATACTGAGCTTTAATCAGCTCTAACTTGGAAAATCATTCAGGATGCAGTTTGCTCTTCACGTTTGTGCTTACAGAGAAGGCCGCACACTTCATCTGAGGCAGGAAGGAACTCAAAAATACTAGACTATCTGCTGACAGCACTGCTATCCTATCATCATTTAATGCCTTTGTAGGAATCAAAGTGAATATATAGGAATAACTTCAACTGGCCCTGCTCTCTGAGTAAGACAAAATAGCAGGTTTTCACATACAGAGGTGCCAAGCTGCTTCAGAGTCAGCAGTGATTTCCATCCTGCACTGTGCAGACCTTGTAAGGGAAACTGTGAATTAGAGAAAGACCCAGGCGTCCTTTCTCAGGACTTCTGTTTGATCTCTCAGTCTGTGAGCAAACCTTTATTCACCTGAACATTTTCAGTGTGAGCAGATGGGGTTAGTATCAGCATGCCCTAATTCCCAGTGCAGTAGCCCTTTGCACCACACAGGCTCCAGGTCTCACCAGTCTGTAAGATTGGGCCCATGGCTTCCCCTTTTCCCACCTCCTTTCTCTTTCTTCCTTTCCCTCCTCTGCAGCTTCAAACACTTATGGTGAAATGTTGGCCCCCTCAAAGTCAGCAGGAAACTTTGAAAGTAACCAGTGACATCCCTAAATGGATATAGTCATTCACTACACCCAGACCATCCCTAATATATTGCCACTGGGTCATGGATACGAGCTGTTGTGATGTATTTGGTACTTATGTCTATCATAGGATATAAACCACAGGCTTGTTCTGTTCATCTTCCATAATACTTTTTGTCTGGCTTGTTTATATATTGTTTCTGTGTGTTTTTCATGATGTAAAGCATTTTTATAAAACCTTTTATAGGAAAAATGCTTATAATATGTATTTGCTGCCAGAAAACAAAACAAAACAGAACAAAACAAAACTAAGATCATAAGAAGATAATATGTATTGAAGTAAAAAAACAACAACTAAAAAGAACAGGCTTTTTCTATTGAAAAACTTCTGTGGCTTATCAGGAGTACATGCTTTCCATCTTAATATTCTTTCCTGTGGAGTGTTTCTTGCTAATTTAAGTGCTTAAGCAGTTATGCTGGTTCTATTTGCATGGATAGCATGGTCTTCTACAAAGCGTTTTACAAGCAAGAGAATTGTAAGTAAAATGTGTTATACATAGAATTTTGGAACATTATAAAAACTCAGTCCAATGAAAGCAAATTTCACCAGAGATCTAGTTGATAAGTGGAATAATGTTTGGAGAAATTTTTTAGCTCAGTGCTATCTCTTGTTTTGTTCTTTTGAGCCTTTCAAGTAGAGGCTGCAGAAATTACTTTACAGTGGGAATGTATATATTTTTCTCTCTTCTCTATAATAGTGGCCAAACTGCTTTTGAGTTATTTTTACCTCTCCATTTTAGCATTGTGCAAAAAGCATGGATACAATCCTGGTCTAATTGAAGGCTATGGTGAATCACTGATTCATTTTAGTGAAAGAAGGAAAAGATAACAAGGTCTCTTGCTATACTGAAAGTTCAGAAAACTATATGTAACCAAAAATAGGAGTTTCAAACTGCTTATTGCTATTTTCACTTGCATTCATGAAAAACAAATTGGAAAACTAGAGGAAGAAGTGTTGGGAAGAAAAAGAAGAGAAGTTATGTTTGAGAGAAAAATGCAATTAATCTGAACAGTATAATTCCAGAAGAAACAAAATGATGCCATAATTAGAACTAGATAAAGCATTTCAGGACAATGGTTATTAAAACCGCATTGCACATTGATTTATTATCTTAATGCATTTGATAAATAGCTTCAGCAAAAATAAAAGCAAACAGCACACTTCAGCAAAACAAACATCTCTCATTTCCCCCCATAAGAAAAAAAGAAAAAAGAAAAATGAGATATTTATTTTTAGACCATATGACATTTTGAGACTAAGCTTACTTCAATTAAAAAAAAGAATTCATTTTAATTGATCAAAATGTTTAGACTAAGCAAATGTCATCGTAGAGAAGCAGGATGAAAAGAGAAGTGAATTCTGTCTAATGAACTGAAGACAAATTCAGAAGTCGGATGTGGTCGTTTGTGACATTCAGGCTTTTGCCAATTCCTTATCATTCATCCCTCTGGGTGAAGATAATGCAGGAAGGAAGAGTCCATCGATATGGACAAGTATGTGAAAATGAAATGTTTAGATCAGAATGCTAGGGCAAATGAAAGAATTTGGTTGTGATCGTGGTTGTATAGCTTTTTCTATTCAAGATGTTTCAGGGTACAGTCAGACCTATTTATTTCATAATTCTCATGCTAAGAGTATATTAAACTGCATACTCTCCAAAATATATTTTTCTATAAACTTCTTTTCATGCAGATTTAAAGTATTATGGGAAATTTAAGTTCTTTGTCTATATGAAAGCTTGTAGTTTTATACAAATTGTTTTGAAAGTCATGATTACACATTACTGGAATATGAAGCACTGGCAATTTAGTCAGAAATGTTTTCTTTATCTAAAGAAAGTGATTACATTTAGAAGATGAATCATGCTTCTATGGATACTAGAATTACAAGAATAAAAATAAGAAAAGAAATGGATAGCTAACAGTTCTGTTTCTGGCAAAAAAAGGAAAAGATTAAAAAGTGTAATTCAGTGCTGGCCTGAAATTTATTACTGTTCACATTCAGCTATACAAAAGTTATCCATGATGTAAGCTAGCATAGTAATGCATTTACAATATTCTGTGCTACTATCATATTGCCAAATTTGGATTGCTAATAGGGTTATCTCCTGTTTGTTCAATGCACTGGATGTATCCTTCTTAATATCACATATGCTGTTTCTGTTGGCACATAGTCCAATGCCACTTGTTTATCATCAGAAAAGGACTTTCATATTTATCTGAATTTCCTGGCAACTGCTGCTGCTTTTGTTTACTGTGAACAGAGAGCTTTACCCAACAGCTATTTTCCAACCCCATCCCCTGACTCATTTGATGGTGCTACCATGCTAGTCATAAAACTCAGGCCTATTAAGTGGCTCCAGCTGGCCAGAGAGTTACTTTAATTCCTACCAGATAAAAGAAATTATTTTGTTTGACCAGAGAAGATATTTAAATTTTTCAGAGGCCTAAGAATTCTATGTGAACGGATATCAAAAAAGTCAAGAGCATTCTGTATTAATAAATACAAAGTAATGCATACTGAAGTTAAAAAATTAAAGCTACCTGTGTGCTTTACAGCATTCTTGGTTAAGAGTATTGCTTGAAGTAAGGATGAGATAGAATTATAGTCAGTTCAGTGCACGGCGATAGTCAGGGAAGTTGGGAGGATATAGGGATGAATATGAAATAGGATGAAGAATAATAACTGAGATTATTATAATGCTGCTATAAGTCAGTAATATGGGTTCTTGTATGGTATTGTGTGGAGGGTTGGCTACCCTATCTCAGAAGGGATATTAAAGAACTTCAAGGGGTTTCAGGGAAGGACGATAATATCTACATTACATTCACTGGAAAAGCTGTCAGGTAAGAAAACTGGAAGGGCTGCAGTAGTTTTCCTTGAGAAGGACATGATTAGTGGAGACATAATAGATATATATAAAATACTGAATATTAGAAAAGTATATATAAAGTATATATAAGGGTTTTTTTTTCTTCCTGTTTCTTAATACATAAGCAAAGGAAGACACTTTATTTACTTATATTTAGAATAATAGAGATGTTTATCCAAGATACTAGGCTTCCTACCATAATTTCACAAAAATATCTTTGCATAAAAAATCAACAGTATTAAGATAACCAGATCCTTAAAGACTCAGTCACCTATACACTATACAGAAAATATAAAAATAAGATGAAGAGTTTAGCAATGTTTTGCATGTTTATAATTATGATCAGGATAGCTAGAGCTGTTACAATTAATTCTAAGAACCATTTTAAGTGGTATTATGTTTCATATTTTAGGGCTTAAACTTATTCCTAATGAGGATGAATTTCCTAAATTTCAGGATGAAATTTAGTGTGGAGTGTAAATTTTTTGCAGTTGGTAATATTTTTATACTGTCCTCTGAAAAAATTGCATTGGATGCAATTTTTTAGAGGTCATTAGATTTGATGAACCTTGGTGTGATCTAATATTTTCATTCTTCTTCTTATATGTTGATTATATGCTTTTATATTGGTGTCTATCTCTGAAAAAGCAGTGTTATGAGGCAAGTGACATTAAGAAGTGAGTATTAAGCTTGCATCATTACAGAGTCAAATTGCTTTAAAATACTCAAATAGATAGACCTGATCTTAAGAGGTTTTAGCCAGATGCATTATTGACTAGGGTTTGGGGACATGACTTGAGTTCCTTGGAGACAGATGCAATTAGAGAGCTCAAGAACGTTAGCTCACGTATTTTAAAGAGAGTCAAGCAGGGTATCAGAACTGCTCTGTGCAGAACCAATATTGATTTGAGTAAAATATAAAACTGAATTTTAGATCTGCTACTGGTTTTAATAGTGTCAGAGTACCTTGACAAGTTTATACGGGAATACAGAGGGCCAGACCTTGGTATTATAAATAATTCCTTTGTCACGGAAGTGGGATTTGTTTATGTAAGATGCTCTGGATCTCGCTTAAGAGGTATATTACTTTACAATGCTATAGCTTATAATACTATGGATGAGAAACTGTGGATGAGTAAAACTGCACCAAGGCTGCTCTATAGCTTGTTAGAATCACAGAGAAGGAAGCATGGAAAAACGTTCCTTAAGAAATACAACGCAGAATTATTTTCAGTTTTGTTTTACATAATCTATAAAAATCTCACACTAAACATCTACTTGCTGAAGGTATGGATGCATACCAATTAGTGTTGGGTAAGTTAGGAGAAGTTAGGGTGTGAGCTTAGATGGTGTAAAGTCTTCTGCAATTACTGCTCAGTATTCTTACCTCACAGTATACAGGGACACACAGGGATCACACAGGGATGCTTTGTATTTATCATGAATTGTCACAAAGACAAAACTCAGCCACATATTTCCACCAGAATAATTGACATGCTGCAAATTCAAATCCTATTTTTTTTCTCTAAAAGTTGTCTCTACAGATAGAAATTGGGAGCATTGGGGATGAAAGATTAATCTCCCTCAAAAAAAAAAAAAAAAAAAAAAAACAAAATACAGAAGATAGTTCATCTGTTTAGCTTTAGCGTAGAGAGAAAATACTTTGGGCTCAGTAAGACTATTCATGGCATCAAGAATATTCTAATTACTGTGATACACAGGCTAAAATGAACCAAAAAGAGAGATGCTGTTTTAAGTAAAACAGGATGCAGTTTCATCAATATTTCTGAGAACACTGGAACATGCAAAGCTGTGGATAAGAAACTCTTAGCCTCCCAGTTGGCAACTTATTGATTACATGAGCTGTTCACTAATGAGCTAACTAGAAGAAGCCGAAGTCAAAAAAAGCTTGCAGAACCAAATATGCTGACACTGTTTAATAATGAGCATGTTTGCACAGGAACACCTGAACTTTGCTGGCTGAAGGAAAATGGCTTTGCCTTCTCTTGATTTATTTTTTCAGCTCATTGTAATATATTATTTAGCTCTATAACTAGGATATTATTTAGGCAAGAGTCTTTCATCAGACCCAATTATACTGTCTCAACGGAGCTCTGAGAAATATCTGCACTTCAGAGAAAGACCGCTACATCTGCAGGTAGTTAATTCTATTTTTGCTAGTTCAGAGGAGGATGTGACCCCCTTTGCCCAGTTTGTGGGCACTTAATTTGCATAGCAGTATAGAGAAAGCTGACTTGTGAGTACTGAGCCCATTCAAACAGTGGATTTTGCTCTATGCCATCTTTGATTAGCTAGGAGACTCCATCTCACCTTGACAGATGTTCTTTTCCTCAGTTGTTCATGACTTTGTTGAGTCTCAGATGGACTATGACATCTTAGCAGAAAGCTTTGAAAAACCAGTAGGCTTAAAATGCTCCTTAAATCTACCCATTTTCTTTAATAAGTCTCTCTCTTCTCTGTACAGACTTCCCACTGAATGCTGGCAAAAGGTTTCGTTAGGCTTGCACATAGCCAGATGCATTCCAGGGGCTGTCCTGCAGATTTGCTCTCTGGGCTGCCCAAACTGGGACCAGGCTGGATTTGTACTGTAGGTTCCTTATGGCCGATATGAGCTTCCTCTAATGGGAAGTAGGAAATGAGAACCTGGAGCTGCAGTGTACGTACATGTTACCATAGCATGTGCTAGGACCAGGGTCTAGGAAGAGCTTCTGGATTCTGCAGTTTAAACATGGCCCACAGAAAACACCTGGAGCTCTGGGATGAAGGTATTTCCTGAAGGCTCTTAGGTAGCTTCTCTCTGATGCAATAAAGCTCTCCTTGTAAGAGTAATCCTTACCTGTTGAGAAATTGGTGTTTATAACTATAACATGAATTTCCTGGAAGTATTGATCACCACAAATGACAACTCTCGGCCAGATGGATGCAGCTGGATAGCAATGATAGAGCTGTGCAGTAGTGCAGACTCCTGTGAAGTGACACAAAATGCACACTGGAGTGATTCATGTTTGCTCTAAGTGGACCGTATATTTCTATGGCCTTTTCTGCCCAAAATAAATAGGTGTCAATATGTTTATATTTATACATTAAAATACTTTGAGAATTTTATTAAATGGAGCACTCGTACATTATCTGCTTTGACAAGAGAGCACATGTTAATCAGGTCACTTAATGCACTGTCGTGAAGAACATGAAAAAAATGGAGTTTTTTTTTCTGTGACTAGCATAGACTAGGGTAGCAGGCATAGGATATGTGTCTAAGGATTTTAGGTAGCAAATATAAAATGCTCAAGCACCCTTTTCATTTTCTGTGAAATAAATGCTGCATTTTCTTTCGCATCCATCGGTAATCACTCTCTTCTGTTCTATGACAAATACTACAATGTGAAGATAATTATTTTAAGGGTTTAGTTTTAAAGAGGCTTTTGGGGTGAAGGGGGAAGATTTTTCTGTAGTAATTTGCTGGAGATCTGATTTCTGCAATAGAAGGCTGAAAAAGCTTTGCTGTTGATTTCAGTATGCTCATGAGCCGGGATTAATGTTCTTTGGAAACACTTTTGTGCTTACTGATGTAGACAAACATGCAGTAGTTCTAAATTTATACAGCATGTACCGTGTCAAGCTCATCTTTTCTTTCAATTGCCATTATGAACAGGTGGCATTTTTAATAGGTAATGACTCCTAAAATGGCACACAGTGATAGGTGAGGCTAGTAAAACAACAAGATGAATAAAGAAGATACCGAATCATAGGCTATATATAGCAATATTAATCATGAATTGCATTCTTTGAGATTTAGCAGGGTTTACTTCTGTCTGTTAGATACTGGTGCTTCATTTTAATAGGTCTGTATGTATATAAGCATGCCTATATATTTTTGTCCTTGTGGACAGCCATTTTTATTTTTTCTTCTTTGGCTGAGGGAGTTTAGAGATTCTGCATACAGAAGATTAACAGGAGACTGTTTGCAGAATCATATACAAACACAGGCAATAACTGATATGTCACAAAGCTATAGCAATAATGCTATTTTAAAATGTGCCCTAGTTGGGGCCTGGAGCTGATTTCCATAACTACTCCCGCATCTTTTGCCTGTGCAAAAAACAGGTAGCACAAGTTACTATTTTGGAGTATAAATTGCAATTTGCTTATTAAGTCTTTTGGTGATAAGCAGGCAATATATTTTTATAAGGTATGAAAACGAAGTTGCCAAAAGAAGTGTATAATTTTCAGTGTTTCCTTCGCGTGATAGTGATTTGGATGACAGAAAAAAATTAATAACTAGCAGAAAACTGAACCTTAGGAGGGAAGCACTCCCTTTAAAAATGGTACTAGAGCATAGGGAATCTTCTAACTCTATATGGAGGACCTCGTCAAGCAGAAGTTGCTCTTTGGAGTGACCTGAAGAACAAAATTCAAAATGGCTGTTCCACTTTAATGAGGTAGAAGCCTAAGACAGAAATATATCTGCATTATGTTCTTAGTCCTCACAATATATGCCTATATTTACATGATATGCTGTTAGCATGGCAAGGTGTGTTACCTTCCCTATTTGGGAATCCAAGATTGAATCTTCTTGGTCTTTGACATGTACTTCTGTCAGAGTTATGGGTAGGCTACTCATTTTGGGTAGGTATCACCGTATGTATACCTGAATGTACAGGAATGTAAAGGAAATGCTACTGATGATGTTTCGTTTGGTAACAGCTGAAGTATTGTTTTAAAAATGTCACAGGTGTCTTCATTTTGACCTGAGGGCACTATTGTAATATGACTTGTATTGGATATTTATATCCAATATTTTGAAGTGAATATTGGATATAAAAATGAGATATATCTTCATAAAATTGTAAAGCATCTAAATTTTTGCAAACTGCATCCAATAAACAAAGATTTATCCTCTAGTACAGTGAAAGTATATAAGAATAGCCGAAATATGACTTGCAACACGAGAAGTTATAAAGGCAATGGCAGTTTAGCTATATTGGTATTAGGCATATTGTATAGTTTGTGCCAACAGAAATGGATCTGTAGAGTTATATGATTAGTAATGTCCTCAAAATATGTATTTTAAAGGTATTTATTTCAGATTAACACTCATCTGGCCCTGAGGACTGAATGTCCGTTACCATCTGAAGTGCATGAGATGAGCTTATGGAGTACATTTTCCAGTTGTATCCAAAAGCCACTGAAGCAGGTGTAAACCCAGACTCCCATGAGATGTGAGACAAAAGGCAGTAAGTAATGCTAATGTTCACTTAGAAGCACATCCCTGATCTGAATTAGAGCACTGATATAGATGTGTTTTTTTAAGACCCCATTGCCCCTGGATTACTCAGTAAATTTATACAGCCCAGTATTACAGTGCTTACATGTCATCAGAGCATGATTAAGCATGTCTCAGATAGCTTCTCCTGCACTGATTTGAGTATTAAAGCAGAGACGCTTGCACTAGGTGCCACCAGGGACCATGTGTACTCTGGGAATCTGGCTCAGCTAAAGTCATCACCACTGTATCTTTACAACTGCTGGTTCCTGGGGAGTATCTATATGAACTGTAGTAACACCTCTGTGGGGACAAAAGTCCCCCCAGGTATAAGAAACAGAAGTCTTTGCTTTAATACAATAAAATGTTAAGAGATTTGCCTGTGTTTCTGAATCTTTATGAATTAGTGGTTAAAAGCAGAAGCAGAGATGGCTGCTCTAACAGCCTGCATTACTAGAATAATCTGTAGAATAGAATTCATACCTTGTACCGCATGAAATGAAAACTCCTAGAGATCCTAGAAACTAACTGTGAGATGAGCTCTCTAGGGAGCAAATAATCACCTCATTGACAGTACTGAGCTGCATTAATATGCACCTAAAATGATGCTAGCAGTTTCTGAAGGGGAAATTATGTTATTTTTTTTCCTCTCATATCCTGCAGGAGCCTCTTCATTGACAAATAAAGTGGACCTTATTAAGCTGAGATGTATCTCTTTGAACTATACTTTCTCTAGTGTCCAGTATGGACATATTTCAGTTTCCTCATGGGGAATATAAAAAATACAGCAAGCTCTGTCTTTTTTTTTTCTTTCTCTTTTTTTTTTGTGCTTTTTTTCCTATTATGGAGTAAAGCTATCATGAAGTACGCTGCATTGGACAAATCTAAAAATTTATATTTCTTCTAGCCTTTCTTTTGATCACCTTTCCTTGCTTTACAGGAGGAATCATTCATTTTCAATTGGATACAGCACCTCATTTTCCAGGTGATTCACCCAGTAAAGCGGCTGCTTTTTTTTTCTTCCTTTCTTCCTTTCTTCCTTTCTTCCTTTCTTCCTTTCTTCCTTTCTTTTTTAAATATATTTAACTTCAATACAAAATGCAGGAATATGAACTCTGATGTAGCAGTATGACTTGGTGCTCATATGGTCTGAGCTCTGATTTGCTGCTCTTTCCTTCCTATCAGTCACATTATCACCAGTGTGATTTCCCTTCATATTTTATCTTTTTCCCACTTGCTCTTGACTGGACTAAGATCTAGCAGGATCTAATTGCTGTAGATGTTGACATGAGGAGTCAAAGCACAGAGGTAGAATTGGAGGAAGGCAAACAAGGATCTAAGTGGCTTAGGAAACTTGTATTATGGAGTTTTAAGTTATGAAAGGAACAAACATAATTTGGAGCAAGTCGACTTTTTAGGAGGGGAAGATGTTAATAATTCAATAGGCTTCAGGCTTTCTTGGAGTGCCTGTCTACCAATATGCAGAGCTTGGGTGACAGGAAGGGCCTGGAAGGCCATGCACAGTCACAGGTCTGTGACACAGTGAAAATCATGAAGATTGGGTGAAATGCAGTGCACAGTTTGGATGCTCTCATGAGTGGTGCAGCCTATCTACAAAAATAAGGAAGGGAAGAATCACAGAATGGTTGAGGTTGAAAGGGACCTCTAGAGATGATCTAGTCCAACTCCCTCCTGCTCCATTAGGGACACTTAGAGCATGTGGCACAGAGTGGCATCCAGGTGGGTTTGGAAGATCTCCAGAGGAGGAGATGCCACAACCTCTCTGGACAGCCTGTTCCGAAAGAAGAGGGTGAGTTGTTCTCTATGTTAAAGATCTCCTACATGAAACTAGAAATGTGATGGTCAAGAGCCCTGATGAGCAGTGTTGGGGTAGTTGTGCTGGGGTATGCTACCTTTCCAAGAGGAGGCAGTTGGTAAGGATTTGTAAAACAGATAGAAGGAGGTTGCCCCTTGCAGGTTCTCATGCTCATGGAGGATTTCGGCCACCCCGATATCTTCTAGAAGAGCAGCTGTGGTATTGTGCAAGCAACCCAGAAAGTTGCTGCACTCCATTTGTGGCTATTTCCTAATGCAAATGCTGAGTTTGCCAGGGGCATCAACTGTAATGTATATATGACCGATTCTTCACAGATGACTGAGGTCAGGAGCTGGAGGAAAGATGGAAAGATAAAGTGCAAAATCAGACTTAGTCTTCAGGAAAGCAGATTTCAGTTTGTTCAGGCAGCCATTAGGCAAAATTCCCTCTGGAAGTTGTCATGAGGAAGAAAGGTGCGTAAGTGACATGGCTGATTTTTAAGCAAAACTTGCTGAGAGCTCAGGAGTGAACTGTCCCATTTGTGCAGGAAGATGAGATTTTTTGGTGGAAAAGCTGCTTGGATAGGCAGGGAGCTTCTTGGTAAACTGGGACATAGAACAAGAACACACAAGAAGTAGAAACTAGGCAACAAGGGAGGAAAACAAACAGAATTAACTGAGAATTTGGAACAAAATCAGAAAGGTCAAAGCCCATCTGGAGACAAAAACTAGGGAGGGACATAAGAAGTAATAGGAAGATATGCAATATCTGTGAGATATTCAGGGAAAATATGGGTCCATTGATAACACAGGAATAAGTGGTACAAAGAAGGTTGGGGGACCCTGTCTTTTTTACCTCTGCCTTAAAAGGGAGCGTTTTCTGCACGTACCAGCCCAGTTGGAGGAGGCACCACAGTCTGTAGTAGGGTAATGGCTTAGGGACTATTTAGAGAAATTAGATATATTCAAAACCTTGTACCAGATGAGAATCATCTGAGGGTGCAAAAGAGGTTGATTGAAGTGATGTAATTAGATGAAATTGCAAATTTTAGTTCTGCTAATGATATTCTAGTTGGGTTGGTGTTATAAGAGCTGCCTGACTTGACATGAACAGCCAGAGTCATAGACCACACCAGAGTAAATAGCCAATGAAGTAATACTAGGCAAGCTATGTATTTTGTATCAAGGATTTCCAGACCATGACCAAGGAACCTTGACCAAAAAAGGACTTCTTGTTTGTTTGTTTGACACTAGCCCACTATTTTAAAGGGTTTATTCTGTGCTGAATAGTCTCACGAGACCAGCAGCTGGGTCTTCTCTCGTTAGCTATCTCTGAGTAAAGTGTTAGGAATTTCTCTTGGCCTTTCTGAAAACCAGTGAAAAAAACTTAATCTGCTAACAACTTATAAGAGATAATGCTTTCCTTTATAAGGAGATTAAATTGCTCTGTAGAGGAGGAAAAAAAAAGTAGGTTTTTTTTTTTGTTTTTAAACAAAGTCATCACTGAATCCTGGCCATTAGAGAGGCCTAAAGAGTTGTCCATTCATGGCCAAATAACTTTGATGTGTATCTCCAGGCACTGGTGTCCTTAAGTTACATTTAAAAATTTAGACTATTGTGCTAATGCACCACTAGCTTTCATGGTGCAGGGTAAACATCCTGTTTATTTTCTGGATTATCCGACCCTGCCTGGCATACATCTTGTCAGGAATGCTGAAATACCTCCAACAGTGTGCTCGTGAGTTCCAAAAAATGAACCTCAATCAGCTGTTTGATTTGACTGTGTCCCTATCACTCTTCCATAGCTGCCGATGTAAGTTAACGCTAATGGGTTCTGATTGCATAAACAGCTGGGAATTTCTCATATTTGGATTAGAACAAGAGCGTTTATGCATGAACATAAATATCTGCTATTCACTATTCATTGAATTGGTCAGAGAACATAAGAAACAAAACAACACAAGGCAGCTGACCAGTCACGCACTGCAGATAGGGTGAAATTGGATCCTTGACTGCAGAAGGCATTGCATAATTAAAATGATCAGAAACACAATAAAAGTGTTTGCCAGAAGGGCCACATTTGCTGCTGGCTTTGCCTGTTAGGTTCTATTTGCTATATTTTGGATGGCTGAGACAAATTAATATGTAGTCTCTAAATGGTAGGCATGGTATTTTTTTCTTCTATCTCAATAACAAAGAATACATAAAATTGTCCTTAGGGCTATTCCATATTGAATAATATTTTTACTTTTGGAGAAATATGGATCTCAAACTCCTTGAGCAAGACCCTGAAGCAATTTTTTCTTTTTTTTTTCTTTAAATTTTCTAAATATTTTTCTGAAAGTGAGTACAAGCTGATCTTGGACATTCTTGTAATGTTCTTGCTTATTGAAACAGTGGGAAAGAGAGGGAGGAGACATTGTGTTTATTAGTGGAGAATAACAATTCAGAGAAAAGGCCTCTAAGCCAAAGTGTCACTGCCTAAAAATGAAGAGTGCTTTGCAAGTAAAAGTGCCCTTTCTCTCTGTCCCCTTTTCTATCTCTTCTCCCTTCCCTCTTCCCCTCTTCTCAATTTACATCTCGTATCTCCTTCCGATCTTGCTGTTTCTTCATTACTTTCTTCAATGTTTCTTCACTCAATCTGTGTTCTAGTTTATAATATCTTAATTAGAAAGATTTTTTTTTGTATTAAAAATAGTAAAATCCTAGGGGGAAGAAAAAAGGATATGCCTTAAATGAGATTTAGAAGAGATGTCTGAGCTGAAGTCTGGGGAAATCTGCAGTCTAATCTCTCAGGCACTGACACTGGTGCATGCAGAGCTTCATAGAATCAAAGAATTGTTAAGGATGGAAGGGACCATCCTTAGAGATCATCCAGTCCAACCTCCCTGCACACACAGGGTCACCTAGAGCATGGGGCACAGGGTTGCACCCTGGCGAGTTTTGAAGATTTCCAGAGAAGGAGACTCCACAACCTCTCTGGGCAGCCTTTTCCAGGGCTCTGTCACCCTCACTGATAAGCTTTTTTTTAAGTTCCTATGGAACTTTTGATGCTTCAGTTTGTGGCCATTTTTTCTGGTCCTGTCAGTGGCCACAACTGAAAATAAGTCGGCCCCATCTTCCTTACTCCCTCTCTTGAGGTATTTATAGACACTTATCAGGTCCCTTCTCAGCCTTCTCTTCTCCAGGCTAAACAGGCCCAGCTCCCTCAGCCTTTGCTCATAGGGCAGATGTTCCAGGCCCCTGATCATCCTGGTAGCCCTGCGCTGGACTCTCTCCAGCAGCTCCACATCCCTCTTGTACCGGGGAGCCCAGAACTGGACACAGTACTCCAGATGTGGCCTAACCAAGGCTGTGTAGAGGGGAACAATCACTTCTCTTGACCTGCTGGAGATGCTCTTCTTAATGCACCCCAGGATCCCGTTGGTCTTCTAGGCCACCATGGCACACTGCTGCCTCATGGTCAACTTGTCGTCCACCATGATGCCCAGGTTCTTATCTATAAAAGCTGCTCTCCAGAAGGTCAGTCCCCAGCCTGTACTGTTGCATAGGGTTATTCCTCCCTAAATGCAAGACCCTGCACTTGCCCTTGTTGAACTTCATGAGCTTTCTCACTGCCCAATTGTCCACTGTGTCCAGATCCACTGGATGGCAGTGCAGCCATTTGGAGTATCAGTTACTCCTCACAGTTTGGTATCAACCAACTTTTTTTGATACGAATTTTGGTATCAACTTCTCAGGCTCTAGCAGAGAAGTATGCTTTGATGAATTGCCATCTTCGCCGACCCAACAGTCTTGGCACTCATCTTACACCCAGGCTGCAGTGGGGTTCACTAACTGGGTAGGTGTCCCTCAGTCAAATGCCTCTGAGGGGCTGTGTGCAGTATTGTGTTCCAGGTGAGCTCAACATATAAGTGTTGTACCAGATTTAGAGAAAATTTTTTCTTGTGCAAAACATCTACTTGGAATAGTTTACCTCTATGTTACAACCTAATGACTAATATTTTCACCATAAAAGTTGACCATAAAAAAGGTTCACCAAAAAGCCTTATCCTTTGTATTAGCTCAGATGATTTGTCCCATTTGTTTATTGCTTCGTGTTGCCTGTGTACTGAGTCCCTGCTGAGGGGATCCTGGAAGCAATGGGCACCCAAGAGTAATAGTTGCAATATCTGCATGTACCACAGCCAGAGAGAGCAGGAAAAGGGGCAAAACCCTCTGAAATTACCAGTCATTCAGCACATGGTGCAAGGTTGTATGTCAAAGTTCTCTGATTTAGCCACATTTTGTGTAACCAGCCTCCAGGAGACCCCAGACACAGGACTGCTTTCTTCCTGCTCCTCAGTTGGTTCAGTTGCGGCCACAGTCCATCTGGTCCCATGTCTGGGGGCTGCCGTCTTCAGTATCATGCTGGTTGGATGCTGATACAGCGTGATGCAGATACAGTCTGATACAGTGTGGTGCAGAGAAGCTGGGGGTGTTTTGGAGAAGAGCACACACATAGGACACTGCAGAGAACTGATGTGCATGTTGGCATAAAAGGTTAAATATTGTAGGCCTGCCTGCAGATGAGAGACACTTAGATACTACTTAGATTTCCTGAGAAAGACAAGTCACGTAAGCAAGGCTTAATTTGAGTGCTGCTGAACTAAGCAAATAGCTGTTCTACATACAACTTACCCCCATTCCAAGTCTTTAATTCATTGATGATTTCTCTGCTCTCTTGACCTGTAGTAATATTGGCTCCTGCACCTCTGCCAAGAGGAAAAGCCAGGAGGGCAGATATCCCAAGCAGGTTTCAAAGGCAGCACTGAATTTACAATTGTGTTTCTAATTGTCTTATTACATTGTGATTGCTCAATGTGTCAAAAGAGGAAAATATTAATAGAGGCTGTCATTGTACAATACAGTGTGAGTAGTTTCTTACTGCAAAGGACAAAGTTATGAACTGATAAACTGAAGGTTAGGATTAAATCAGTCATTTCTAAAGAGATAACTTCAAAGAAATACAACTTCTTCCTTAATTCTCTCTTGCTGATCCTACTAAAAATGTAATGAAAGGATTAGATGACATGTGTCACCAGCACTATTTCTGATGCTAAAAGATTGCTAATAGTGCGAATGCAGTTTGGACTATGGAGATCACTTGGGGAAGGTTATCTGGGGCATAGGTTGGAGGAGAACCTCCTTTTCTATCCCCTCAATATGTTCCCCCCCGTATAAATGCTTGTTGATCCTTAGAGCCATGAGCTCTTTCCTTCCTCTGCTAGTTTAATGGATAATGCAGTGCGCTACAAATCTGTCATTGTCCTTCTTGACCTGAAAAAGTCTGAGAGTGGTTGATCCAAAGCCATGTGCAATCTGGGTGTTTTCTCCCCAGAGGATGTGGAAGGGCTTTGGGCCAAGCTGAAAAAGAAAAAAAAGGAAGAAAGAAAAAAAAAAATGAAAAGGGGATCCAATTTTCTTACCTGAGCTGATAAAAGAATTATTTGAAACTAGAGTAATGCACTGAGGAGCAGAATGGTTCTTTTCTAGTCTGTTTTTCAGACTGTCATGAGAGGGAATATAGCTCTCGTGGCCTCAGTTTACCCAGTTCTGCTTGGTGCAATCAAATGTTTGTGGAGACCAATAGAGATTTTTGATGAAGGATGCAGCAAAAAATATAAAGAATTATTTTTCATCACAGCTTTATAAATACTATTTTAAAAGTTTATTCATTTTATTTGGTAGAAGTAAGAAATTATTTACAACTGGTAGCAGCTTTACATGCAGTTTTGCTAGCTTGACATTTTGTTTAAGAAAGGTGCTTTTTTGTAGTTTTATCACTCATTTAATATGATCCATGCTTATCTCTGTATTTGAATTTCTTGCATGATTAATTCTATACTATTAAAAATGTGATGAAATGCAAACTTTATAAAATGGAGGGATAATTATGTTTCTTATGTTAGTTAGTGAAATGAATGATGAAAAAAGCACTGTGACCTGATCAAAACCATTAAATAATTTAAAATGAGGCCTTTAGAATCAGGTTGGAAGAATTATATTGAAAATAATTGTTATCTTGCTTTATAAGCTTTCTGATGTGTCCTATCTCTTGCAGGGTTTTTCTCTTGAAGAATGTTAAGCACATATTTGTAGTTAATTTGCTGATACTGTGTGTATGGGTTATTACTTTTTCTTAGCTTCAAATTGTGCAGTTCATTCTTTTCATTCCTAAAAGGATAAAGGCTGGGATTTTCCAAAGGAGCTTAGAGAATTTAGGGCTAAATTTTAAAAGGTGCCTGACTGTTCAGATAGATGCCAAAGGGGATTTTCAAAGGCATCCATCTTTCTATTAAAATAAATGGAGGGAGGTATCTGAAATACTTGAAAATTATACTAGGTTTGTATAAGGAGCTTCTAAGTACCTACAGGTATTAACATTGTCTCTTTGACTATGACTAACTTCAGTAAGTAGTGCAACACACTAGGAGCAGATTTGTAGAGCAGGATGAGGCTTAGAAGCTGGCATCCATAGTTTTCAGGTGGTTTTCTTCAGGTGAGCTCTAGTCCTGTCACGCAGAATAAATTCATGTTAGTAGCTGGAGCACACTGGTGTCCCAGGAGCTTGGAAGT
This sequence comes from Nothoprocta perdicaria, assembly GCF_003342845.1. Taxonomy (NCBI): domain Eukaryota; kingdom Metazoa; phylum Chordata; class Aves; order Tinamiformes; family Tinamidae; genus Nothoprocta; species Nothoprocta perdicaria. The sequence continues at coordinate 13,047,713 of NW_020455204.1, read as the reverse complement.
ACTGGTTGAAAGTGACTGCTGGAAGTCATCTAGTCCAGTGACCAGCTCAGGGAAAGACTATGGCAACAAGATCAAATATATCTTTTTTTAACCAGGTCTCCTAGACCTCCAGGGATGGAGAATCCATGGCCTCTGTAGGGAGAGTACTGCACTGCCTCACTACTACAGTGAGGTGTTAGCAATGTTCAGTCTGAGCTCACAAGCTGCAGCTTCTGCTTGTTGGTTTTTATGTTATCCTCCACCATTGTGAAGGAGAATTTCTCTCTGCATCCTGGTTCTTGCCCAAGCTGTGAAAAATGTGGGAGCATATGAAGCAAGTCTGAGGATACCCTCCCTTCTAAAAGGTGATGTGTCCTTATGGTCTTCTCCTATGTAGACTTCCTGCATATACATCACTTTCTAACTTATGTCTGGATTTAGATCCTTGACCTGGAAGAGTCTAGTTTAGCTCACCTTCTCAGGTTAGCATGTCTGTTTGTGGATATGTTTTGTCTCTGTTAGGTGTGTTCCAGTCCTTATGGGACATCAGACCCCAAACTCTTTGTGGTCACACCAGGTATGGAAGAAGCTACTGGTCCGTTGGATATTGCTGTTCCTCTCTGAGCCTTTTCCTTGTCCAGAAAGATGGAGAAGAACATCACTTTGGCTTCTGTCTCCATTTCCTTTGCATCAGTAACCCTAGCAGCAAAGGGCAGTAGTCTGTGCTTGATGAGCCTCCATAAGATTTCCCATTCAGCAGGAGTGCCTTGAGTCATCTGTGCGTTCCTGACAATTTGACTCCATCTGAAACAACACAAATTAAGCTTGTCAGAAATCTTATTTTTGGGAAGCTCTGGCTAGAAAATGCTCATTCGAAAAACAAATGAACAAACTCGGAATGGATGCTCTATGTGAGTGTTAACTGATATGATCTGAGGTCCATCTTTTGCCTCGAGCCTCTTACAGTCAGGAGCCAAGAATTCGGTAAATGTTATCTAAATTGCTTGCACAGTACTGGTTCTTTGATCATCTGCATGAGAGGACCTATCTAAGTATAAAAAGATCTTTTTTTTTTTGTTTGGTTTTTTTTTTGTTTTTTTTTTTTTGTTTTTCCCTGGCATCTTTCAAAAGCATTCCCTGTTTATTCAATCTAGATAGTCCTGTGTGAGCTTTTTTAGTCTTTGATGGCAATAGACTGGAAGCACCACTCAGTTTCCAGCTTCACTCCCTGTGTTCATACTACTGCTATAAAGCTGTAAAGAAAGGTCAAAAATGCAATTAGAGTTCTTACCAGTAATCGGGAGACATATGTTGTCTTCCCTGATGGACACTTACTTGTTGTGTGACATTAGACAAGTCAAATAACTACTCACTACTCCTATTTGCAAAAGGGAATTATACCCATAATGTTTAATTCACTATCCATATGAGGATGTTTTAGCTGTTAGGTACTGCTATAGGTAACTTAACAAACAATCTTGTCATGCACAATTCAAGAAATCAATTAGAAGCATCTTTAATTTCTACTATATTTGGGTTTTTGGACTCTGGCTACACAATCCAGTTAAGATGGAGTAAGGTAAATTCTAATTTTGCAGGCTGTCAGCTGCTCTACGCTAACCGCCTAGGTTTGTTATTCTAACTTATACTGCTCTAAAGTAGAAATTGTCCTTTCTATGGATTAGCTGCGTTATATCAAGTTGCTTGCTGTTTGAGCCTGACCCACAGAATATTGTCCATGTGCTCATAGCCTCAAAGAAATGTATCAGAGCAGCAAAAAGTGCTTTCCCTGTCTAGAAGCTATGCTGTTTTTTTCCGCCATCAAGTTGTGCTTTTGTTTTTATATGGTTTTGTCCTTAATTAGGCTCTTAATTGCTTTCCCTGAAACCACAGTAAGTCTCATTGCTTTGTAATTCCCCTGATCTCCTGTGACTTCTTATTTTAAATATAGATGGTGTTTTATGTGAACAGATTGTTATCCTCAAAAATAATTGCTGTTGTAAAGCCTGTATTTTGCATCCTTGCCTATATCAACACTGCTTCAAACTTTATTTCATTGGAAGTTTTCAAGCCAATCCAGGTCCCAGGCCCTGGAGAATCTCAAAGATATTAGCTGTTTTTCTATTCCTGTGTCTGTATTCTTCATAGTCTTTCTTTGCCTGTTGGAAAAAAAATGATGATACTTTTCTTCTTCCATTAGCACTACTCCATCTATGTTCAGCACAGGTGCAAAGGAAATGAACTATGAAGCAGCTCCACAAGAAAGAGAGGAAAAATAGCAAAGCAAAAAAAATCCATTTTTGGTGTGTGAGGCAGCAACATCAGCCAGCTTGGGGAAAACAGAGCTATAATATGCTTTTTCACAATGCACAATTCATTAATCCCTTTTAGGCAAGTAAGGGGTGAGCACAACTAATAGAATAAATTCACATAGGAATATGCCTTTGGAATGTGCATGTTCTGCCTCACCTTCCATTAGGTTACAACATACCTGTTGATCTGCATTGAACAGAGCCCATAAACTTCAAGTATTGGTCAGCAGATAACTACCCTGGGTCCACTACCTACTCCCTCACATCCTTACAAGTGCCCAAGGCAGTGCTGAAATTGATCCTGCCACGTGAGAGCACCGCAGAAAGGCTATGGCAGAATGTGAGGGTGGCACTGAGTGGATGCAACATGGTAAAAAATGTGGAAAAAGGTAGGCTAGGGAGGAGAGAATGGAGGAGTAATTCTTGTAGAGGGGATGATAGGAGGATGATTCTGCTAGATCATAGCATCTCCAGTGAAAGGATGGAGGAGATGTGGGTAATCGGCTGATTCAGGATCAAAAGCTGACAACTCTCTAAGTAAGCTCCCCAAAAAAGTCACGTTAAAAGCCATCATACTTTTCTTCTTCGGACATTTTAAAATCTTACCCTTATGAACAGATACTTTTCAGCACACCAGAACAAGTGTTTACTGCACATGGGATTCCAGATTGGGTATCTGCAAGTGAGATTTGGATAGCCCGTTGCTGTGCAGTGATCGTTTGCCACGTCCTGATGGTTGGAAACTGATCCAATACTTCCAGGATTGTGTGCACATAAAAGATGATCTGAGCATGGAGCCAGGTTCTCCACCTGCGTAAACTGTCCACAGGTTTCAGTGATGTTTTGGCAGCTGAGGGTTGTTAACGATCTAATGATATCCCTCTATCTGTGTTGGTTTGAACTAACCAGCTATTGCTGGAGGCAGGGAAACAGATCTGTTTTCTATATTCTCTAATTCTTCCTCTGTATTTCCCTTTTGAAGGATGACTTGCTTAATGTGTGAACATGTTACAGTTGGTTTGTTTAAGAACAAAGAATGCAAATATGATCAAAGAGGTTATAAATCATTCCAGCTATCAATGTGATATGAAATTAATAATTTCTAACAATTTACTTGGTGATGTATTTGAAATTAGCATGTAATGGCATCTAGTTCGGGAAACTTGAGAGAAAAAAAAATCTAAATAGGGTTGAGTGTTGAAGAAAGTGCCAGCATTTCCCTTGTTTTAATTCAGTTTCCTATAATTTTATACAAGAACCTGTCTAATCTTCCTATAAATATCTTTAGAGCACACAAATCATATATATATATTTCCAGGTAACTGAAATAAAGCTGGATTTTTTTTGTAAATTCTCTTTTAGTGCATGGCACTGACTTTATTGGGGAAACTTTTTTAAAGATTGCTTTTGTGAATTATTGGGCTATAAAATAGAAGTATGGCACAATACATCTTCTCCTATTTATGTATTCTACAGATATGACACTATACGTGTGACCTTGTTCAAATATTCCTATTGTAACATGAAATGTTATCCCAAACACTCCAGATATATATAAGAAATTGCCCTGGCAGTTGTAGCTGATTTCTTAGTATTCATTGTATCTTTATCAGATGAACACTTTATGCTGGGTTATAAATCCCCTAGATGGCACTACAGAATACAGTATTTAACTGTTTTATACAGTGCTGTTAAATAGGCAATGGTAAATAATTTTTTCTCCTTGAAGAATAATCGTAATGAGCGGTTTAACAAGATGGAATAAAAGGCGAAGAATTTGTTTAATAAATGGAAGATAATCTACATGCTTGGTGTTCTGGCATGTCCTCATGTATAAAGAGTAGAATGGCATGCTAGACATGTGCCAGATCACATACAACTCTTTCTGCTAGTGTGGTCCAGATGGTAACTGTCAGTTTTGAAATTCAGACTTGGGCCTCTAGGTCTGAATTGGAAAATAACTGTATTCAATCCAAAGGGATTAAAAGATACAGAAAGAAAGCAAGCAGTCATGTTTTGGATTAGGAATGCACTTGGCAATTTAAGTGCTAAAAATGTACATTGCAAAGAGTTGTTCTTTGATACCAGGTAAGAGATTTTAACATTTTAATTGACATTTAAATCTCCTGCTTTAGCGGCAGATAGCTCCCATGCTGGACCTCCTGGGAATCCTGATAGTTTGTATTACCCCCGAGCATTTCTTTCGCAGTTGGTATGTCATTGTCTGCAGATCTCTGCAGTAAATACTGTACTGTAGTGCTGAAAAGAGAGAAAAACATTGCCATCTGCAACTACAGCTTGCAAATTACAGCTTGCAATCGTCTGCTATTAAATAAGGACACTTTAACAATATTTTGGGTTTTAAATTAGCAATTTACATCACAAGATTCTGAAAATACTAGTCTTTTAATACTGCAATTTTCTTTCCTTTTAACCAGGCATCAACATGTATTGAATAAAAAAAAAAGTAATACAAACCAATGTTTACTTAAACAATAGCCACCGACAGCAAGAGACACACAGATGGAAATCCAATAGCTTCTATCTCAGTGGGAGGTTTCATTTGAGGACCTTGATGGGGATGTGATTGGACTGCAGCATTCTAATTTACGTCATGGAGAATCTATCATGATGCCTTTTTTTACTGCACTGCTGTGCCAAGCTAGGTCTTACATGAGAAACTGGTCTCAAGCAGGGAGCAGGAAGGGAAGCCTTTAGTTTGAAGGAGAGGAAAAAAGAAATGAAGTGAAAATACAGGTGAATTTGAAATAGGCTGGCAACGTATAGGCATAAGTAAGGCCAGGATCCTGCCCTTGTTCTCTGAGTATCAGGAAAAGGAACTGCTTTGGAAGACTGAGTCTATACCCTATACCTATGGCCTATACCTGTAGGGCATCTTTGTGATGCGTATTGCCCTATTGGATGCAGGATATTGCAGATGTCTTGCCATAAATGTGCTCTTAGTGCCGCTGCGCAATTCCTGTGGCTGGCAGGAGAGAGTGGGGAGAAGCTGGTGATTCCAATGCATGCAGAGCTTATCCATCCACTCGGGGAATCCTAGCGTCAGCAAAGTGTATGGAGAAGTCCCTGACAGAAGAAGCCCTAGCAGGCGATGGGAAATGCCAGCGAAGAATGTCATTACACAAGCACAATTTTCTGCTAAATTCTACCAGATGGTCCACGAAGGCCTATAGAAGTGCTTTCACTTTATAAATCTTATGGAGTTTTTTCTCCAAAGGCTAATCTTGTAATCTCTAATCAGCCAAAGCTCCATGTGCTCATCTATTCCTTTGAGTGCACACAAAAGCATTTTCCTTCTAGGCTGCAAGGCTTTTTGGGGAAAGTGACTTCTTTATTATTGATCAGAAGATAGGTCTATTAAGGGAGATAGCATAGCAGCCTTTATTAACGATCCAGAGCCTGCTTGGGCATCTGGAAACATATCAACCATGCTCAGACCTGTGCCCATTCACTTCTGTGATACTCCCAATGTAATTTGCATACTCATTTTCTTCCTGGTCAGCTTTCAACATAGAAAACTGGGCAGTCTGTCAAATGGGAGTGAGGAAAGCTTGATTCTCCTCCTGGATAGTCCCTGCGTCTGACCTGCTGTGGGGTGCTGCTGTGGCACTGAGCAGGGCAGTGATGGCCATGCCGAAGGCAGCCCACCCGTGAGAGAGGGGTGAGAGGGCTGGTGCTGCAGATGCACATCTCCCAGCTGGGAAATCACTTGTACCTCCTCTGTTTCCTTTTCTTTATATGTCTGAATTGTCTCCCCCTGGAAATCCTACCATTCTAGGATTCATTTTAGGATTCTGGTCTAGCCAGTAGCATGTATTTGTATCAATTATAATAATCTCTAGATGGTGTCAACAGCAGTAGTGAAATCCCCATGGCTTTACCTGATACCACCCATTTGTTCTGTAAACTCTTAAGGTTAGGGTCTGGATCTCATTGTTTCTGGGTATAGGGTTTAGAATAACCTCATCTGTTCTGTGTAGAGACAGCTGGGATGCAAACACGTTTCAAATTGCATCTTTCATTGCTGGAAAGGTAAATTATTATCATTTGGCTGAATTTCCTTAATCTTTTTACTTTCCTACAAGGAAAAATCCTATGTAGTAACAGTAGGAAATAGCAAATTATACAGGAGAAAAAGATAAAAGGAGGAAAAAGTCTTTTAACAAAAGTTCAATGTTACCCAAAATATAGTCTCTAACATTCAAGGCACGTACTAGTCCCAGGATGTTATTTGTCTAAAGTTTCACAAAATGCAGCTCTGTCATTGTCTGTCATTCTTCAGGACTGTGCTGAGTAGCTAGCAAATTTCAGTCTTGGTTCTAGTAAAAGTACTATGTTAGAACTATTTATATTTTTTTTCAGTAATTTACTAGTAAAATTTGGTGATGCAAATTAGCAAATGACTGACATTTTTTCTATACTTTTTTGCCTTATTAGTCATCTCTCTGATATCATTTATCATTCTTTCAATTTCACATAAGATCTGATGCCAAACATTCAGTTATGTATCAAATTGTTTGAATCTAATCTTGTGAATACAGTTCAGATGGTTTCTGTACCTAACCCAACTGGTTTTGCTGCTTCAGAAATGGTATGCAGAGGGCACTGTTTTTAGCCTTTTATTAGATGCTATTTATAGTGCCTTTTGTGATAGATTCAGTGGATATTGGATGGATTTTCATTTCTGTGCTAATTATGGACACTTTTATTTCATTTAATTTTTTTTTTTCTGCTGACCATATATCTTGTCACTGAAGAGTGATTCTAATTTCCTTTTACAAAATGCACACAAATGCCTATAATGTATGCATGGATTTAAATGACTGAGAAATACCATTAAACTAACACACTAACTCATTCAGCTACCACTAGGCTAGGAACAAAAGCAACTGCTTATACCTGCATTAATAAACATAAAGTCTTCTGAAACACTGTTTCTGAAAGAAAAAAAGGTATACATTGCTTAAACTATGGAATAGCTATAATTTTAATACATTTGTTAAGAGTCTGTGATTAACACCTAAGACTTTGTATAATTCTCAGCTTGAAGTAAACATATCCTTTTCTTTTTCAAGTACTGACCATTGTTTCCTTTTCTATCAGTAATATGAAAATTATCTGTTTACTGCCAAGAAAGGGGTGATAAAATGTGAATGTTTAAATTTGCACACATGTAATGCTTACTACACAGGTTTTGGTATGAGTCTCTTGAGCTGGCTGGAGGCCAGTTTATTTCCTAGCGAATCATGGAACAGCTTGAGACCATGTGCAACTGCAAACTTGGCAAATCTAGCATTTTTGGATCCTGGGAATTTGGATCAGAGAGAATGTGGCAATCCGAGACTACTTCACAGAGAAGCATAATTTAGTCATGGTTCCTGCAGTCCTGTCAGAGACATTCTGTATTATTACAGGTTGAAGATTGTAATTCTCATTGATCTGCAGGGGATCTTGGTTAAAAATTCTCTTAAAGCTGAACCTAGTTTCATAGTTTTTTTTTCTAGCTTATTCTCCAATGCTGCATTGAGAAGGAAGCGGGGGGGGAAAAAAAAACCCTTTGTAAGAGATTAAAAAGTTCAGTAGAAAGGTCAGGCATAAAATACATTTTACTGTATTAAGGAAAAGGCCAGATTTACATTTTTAGAGCTCTATCGGAACAAATATTTTACTGATGCTAAACTTAAAACCAGTGGGCAGAAGACACGGTGTTCTCAACTGTGGTGACTCAGAAGCAGAACAGGACTATGACTTTTCTTTAAAAATACTCATATTTTTATGTAGTTTGGATATCTTTGCATAGACTGTAATAAACAGGAGTAATGCCTTTCTCCTGTGCTGTCTGATTGTGTGGTGACTATTCTGTGCACATTCAGAACGTGACCTTCTAAAGTTTATGATACAGTTTAGATCATACTATAAAAAACTACTCAAGTAATTTTTGTACGCTTTATGAAAGGCATTGCTTTGGGAGTTCAGATTCTTGGCAAAATGTAGTGCATAGATAGCAGTGTTACAGACACTTCAGAAATAATAATAATACATCTAAATTACAGAGATATTGGCCCAAAGGGCTGAATGTTATTGCCAAACTCTAAAGTGAGAACAGAGCTGTACAAATTCCCCATGCAGCTTGTGTTTAATTTTACAGGAGACATTGTTTTAATTTTTCTAATGATCCCCAATATAGAAATTATATTCTAATCAGTGCAGAAGTCCAAGAAATTTTGTATACATGCCAGCAAAAGGATCTTCTAAACATGAAATGGCTTTACTCATTAATAGTATAAGTATCTGTTGGAGCATATTTAGAAGATCCAGTTGAAAGGTGCATGTTAAATTTTTACTGCAAAGTTTTACCTGTGATGATTTTTAAAATACAGGCACTAATCCTAGAAATTTTCCTTTGCTCAAAAAGAGTTTTATCTAAACTTCTATTTTCAGTAATATTCTTTCTCCAAGTTAGGCATTTGGCTTCCTGGATGATTATTTAGATGCCTACATTGGACACCCACATTGCTAATTTTTCCATGACACTACCTGCCATGAGCTAAAATTAATCTATGTGCAGGAATATCTGTGAGCTTGGCTCTTTCTCCAGGGCCCACCTAGCCACATGCTCAAGGGAGGCAAGACCTCGGCAGCCTCTGGGCCTACAACCTGCTCCTGAGCACCACGGTGGCTATTTAAAGAAGGGCCCATTTTTATTTTCTCTTTGAAACACTACTGTTCTTTTTTGGCATACTAGCTTATGTGGTGGTTTACATGCTTTCGTGGGGTCAGGTGATCCAGGATCAGGGATTTCCTCACGTTCTGTGAGCAAACCCCGTGATTTCTATGTTTCACTGTAGACTTCTGCAGAAGAGTTGCTGTGTGTCTGAGGGCTCTGTGGGAAGGCCCAGAGCTGCAGTGTCTTCACGTATCAAAAACAACAAAAAGGTGTTAGCGTAATATCCAACATAGGATGCTTAGATGAGAAGCAAAGCTTCTTTAGAGCAAATCTGAGGGCTTTTTTCGAGGTATTACATAGTGCCACACAGGCATACTCTTAATGGATAGGTATGAAAAAAATTCCACTCCTGCACATTTCACATTTGGCAATTAACTTTTCTTTGCTGTTACCTGAACTGCTGCTAAGGCAGATGGTACTGTCTAGTTCCTGTCATCAACTGATGAACTTCAGCTGCCTCTGAAAGATGCTATTTAAAGAGAGCTTCTGCTGGAAATGAAAATGTGACCCTCTTGTGCCAGTGATAAAAATCAGTGTATTGGTTAATTGTCAGATAGAATAGTAATCATCACACAATGATGACAGACACCTGTGCAATACTGGGAATTACTGAATATAGCCAATTCTTTTTTTTTTTTTTTTCTTTTTTCTTTTTTCCTGAAGATAGGAAGATGAATGTGCTGGTCAATGTTCCTGTTCAGAGCTCAGATAGCCTTGTTTGCTATCAGGCCTTTAGTTGTGAGGATTTTGTTCTTTCGTCAGATTTAGTCCTATACTGATCTTGTGAATAGATTTTTTTTTCTCCAAACTTTTATTCCATATTCTTTTCAAAACCTAATACAATATAGAAAATTATGCAGTTACAGCTTTGGGACTGATAGGGTCCCAAGCAATGAGAAGTAGAAGATTAAGGTCACAAATTGCCTACTTTTTTGTTCTTTTGCCAAAATTTTTGGTTTTAATAGGGTGGAAAGAGACTGAGACTTCTTGTAGGTGAACAGCTTGGTCTTTCTGACAGAAATGGAGTGAGGAATGATTCATAATTTGCTGAACATACAAGGGACCCTTGGGAATACAGATCTCCAAATGAATACTTGAATTGTTTGTGCCAGTGAACAACTCTAATCTTATATGTCGAGTTTTACATTATAAAAGATCCTCATTACCCAAGGAGAATATTACACATTCAGGTGCAGAGCCTACACATCACTACACTGAAGGAGAGAAATGCACCGAGGTTGTGACCATCAAGCCTTGGAAAGAAATGGATGTTAAGACCCTCAGAGCATTTGCATCTTCCAAATGTATTAATTTTAAGACTTTGTAATAGAAGTTGGGATGCTTACAGATTGTAATGTGCATTCTTTAGAGTCAGAAAGTGTTTGCAGATTTGAAAGATAATTCTTATCTCAATTTTCATTATTTGCAGAGTAGTTACAGCTAGAGGTGTCAGTCCCATTCTGTTAGGCATTGCACAAAACAACAAAGTTTTTTTTTTTCTGAAGAGCTTATATACCTGAGTTAGAAAATAATTTCTGAGATGTTGAAAAATGTTACATATATTTACAAGAATTTTCATGTAACAGAAGTTTTTTCCTCCTGTAGCTTAAAGACTATGAGAATGGGGGTCAAATGTGTCCTCTTATAGACTTTTAGAATCCCTATTAAACTATTTTATATGCAAAACATTAAATTTATTATATAAAATGCCATAGGGCTATACATTTAGCTAACAGGTTTAGCTGCTATGCATTTAGTTAACACTATTTAATACAGTTCTATAATTTAAGCTAGTATTCCTCTCTAACAGTGCAGTACAGCCATCATTGTCATTTGTGTTAAACACAAATATATGGTATGGGACTGAACAGACGTCTTTCGCTTTATTTAAAAAGTGTTTTATCACATCTCCATCATTTTGAATTTCCACAGTGACTTAGACTTTATGAGGAACGAGACCCATTGGGTGCATCTATATACTCGCAAAGAGTGGTCCCCAAAGAGGTCTCAAATGCAATGTGCTCTGCTTCCTGACTGCCATCCACATCTCCAAAACACAGACTGTCTGCAAACAGTGTGCCTAGCAGCATACAAACCTGCTTGGCATCCTTCCATAATTTGGAAGACACAAGCAGGCTGTGCTTACAAGTTTGTTCTCCATTTGGGCTGAGAGTCTGGTTTTGAGGGTGGTTCTTAGGTAATTCATGCTTCTAATGCATATAATATGAGATAAGAGGCAGCAGATGGTTACAGTTGGGCAAGAGAATAAAGTCTTAAAACTGTTCAAACTTAGATTGTAAAACTGAACAGGAAGAGAAAATTCCTGTTACATTCCAGTTAAAGCCTTTAAAAAAACAATTTTTTAAGAGGCAAATCTTTGCTCTAAGAATAGGTGATACTTGATGCATGGAAGACAAGCTTAAGGGGTATCCTCTATGGGATATAGTTCATTGGCTGTCTGAGGGGACGGATTATAGCTTGAAGAAAGATATTTGGGAATGCATCTCTAGACCTGAGTCCACTGGCTTTCAAAATCCCTGATAAAGGGTTCACCAAAATCAGTCCTATGTGTTAAGATTCTAATTTGCCTCTCAAAAATTCTGTAGTCCTGAAACTGCAAGAATAAAACTTGGTTACATCACAGGTTCTTCTTCCCTGGGCTCCAGACCATGTTCCCAGACTCCTAAACTGGCTAGAATCTCTCCTTCTCCCTCAGCAGAGAGAGAAAACCCTGGTTCCTGAAACTGCAGGTGATTTACGTCAGAACATTTGGTTCCAGAGATAGTCACGACAATACCCTTAAAACCTGAACTGGGCATAAAACCCAGTTATTAAACCTGAACTGGGCATAGTGCAAACTGTTTTGTTGTTTTAAACAGTATCGGCTTTTTACTTATACTGTGTTAAATATACTTTGAATTGCTGATTTCATTTCAATGAACAAATTTGTGGTCCTATGATAGATCTCTCGACTTTAACCTAGGAAATTTGCATTGATATCTTGCCTCTGATTTTTAGCATAATATTGGATATATCATTTATTCCCTGTAGCTCCCAGTTTTTCAATGGGAAAAATAATATTTACTGTAAAGAGTGATGGTAAAATAAGGCTATTCAGTAGAATTAAAAAAATACACAAGGTTTTTGGCGGATTTTGTAAAAGAAACCAAAAAACAATACAATAGTCACAATACAGAAAAGTGCTCAACTTAGAGAAGCTTGCTATAAGCAGCTTTAAAAAGTTAATAAGAAATAGCCATGTAAAGGCAATCTAATAAGCATTCTCTTTCTGAGTTCTAAAATTCTGATTAATTTTTTTAAAAAGTAATCTAGGTTAAATGTGTCAAAAGACAGCTGTGTTCCCACAATGCTGTTAGATTTTTGCATGGAGGCATCATTTTGATTTTAATACATGCATTTGAATCCAAATGACATACATAATTCATTTATTTTAAGAATCTGTTTACATTTTCTCAAATATGTCTTTTTTCTGTTTCAGAGAACCTGCTGTTTTGACAGAAGTCATTGCAAAAAAATCTGAAAGCAACTGGTCAGTGTAAGTGACTTGAGAAATGGCTATCATTCATTAAAAACTCTAACAAGAGCTATATTAACAGACTTAAAATATTTTAAGATCAATATTTTTATCCATAGTGATATATGAAAATTTTTATGTCTGCCTTATGTCAAATTTTGATAGACTATAAAATCAAGAGTTTTTCTTCCAAGCAACTGATAACTTATAATCTACTCCTCCTTATTAGAAGCAAAACTGTATAGTCAAATGTATCTGAGAGTCAGAGAAGCCTGGATAAGTTTGGCAGTTTTGTACAGCTATATTCTGTGCTATTTGATGATAATTGAAAGAGCTTTTGCTTTACTTTTATCGGTACATTGCGCTGTTGACAGAACCTAAAGCATCTGCAGGACTTTTCACCTTTCAAGAATGGCTGTTTCGCAAGCAAAGTAATCTTCTGCGTAAAACCACCTTTTAGGCTCCTGTTGTGCTGCCGTTTCACTCCTCTGGAGAAGATAACATGGTAAGTCGAATTATCTTTTAGAAAATTGTCTGGTATTATGTTCTGAATGACACCTATTGTGTGTTGTGTTCTGCAGTGGCTCCTTAAAGGCTGATGAACATATAGGAGTGAGCAGGAACACTTTCTCAAAGTAAAAATTAGAAAGTTATGCAATTTAAGAAACCTACCTGAACTGTGAAGAGAATATTGCTTAATTATATGTTCCTTGCACCAAATGCCTGCTCTCATCATATTTCCTCAATAGCAGCTGACCATACTGGAGGAACTAAATTGTGTGTGTCCCTTTTCTTAACTTTGTAGAACACAAAGGCAATTATGGGAACTAAGAAAGGTTATAATGGCCATCAGTCATTCTAGTTTTATACTTTATTCACCCCATGGTGCCTTATAATTGTTTCTTAAATGACCTTATTATGTTTGTGCAACATGGGAAATAGCTTACTTTACTTGCTTAAAAAAAATCCAGATTCCACGCATTTCTATCATTATTTTTTACGTGCAGATTGCTTAAATTACTTATTATAAACTGTACTTCTGTGGGGTGCCTACACTAATTGGTAAGCCAAATTACCTACACCAGTTGTTTCTCATGGCAGTCTTGCCACTGAACTTGCTTATATCTGTTCACAGCCTCGGTAGTTTCTAGCTTCTCCTTGCTTTCTTTGGTGGGCCTACCTGCACAAGCTTCAGATGTCCTGGTGTGTCACAGAGTCTTCGGAAAAGTGAAAACAGTGCACACCTAGTACATCTGACTTCAGTTTCCTCTTATATGTTCTTTATCCCACACCTTTTTCTGTTTTGCCCTGTTTACTATGAATAAATACACACTGCATGTCCATTTCTGGAGGGGCAAGTTGAGATCTACCTAACAAAAAGGTCAGTGGACTGTCTTTCGGAGAGCACAGGACTTTTGATCATGGACCATACTACCTATACTGCACTGTTGTTTAGGTGAGAGTAGGTAGTCAATGATATCACTTTAATAAGCTTTAAGTGCGTTTCTAGAGAGTAATGGGAAGAGCCATCCTCTGGGAAATGGCAGTGGATTCTGTCTCAAGAACTGATAGATCTTAAGCAGGTAACTTTTCTCTGTCTTTGGTGTTTTCCCCAAGCTTTCTGACAGCCCTAGTGGGCAGAACAAGCATGTCTTGTTTCAAAGATCAATTGAAAACTACTGATTTCACTAAACTGTTTTACTAAAAATAATTAATGATTGTAATTAAATACAAGATGTTTAGATCTCAAAAGTCAACAGGAGTAGTGTCTGTTCGTTGCTTTCCTGAATCTCAGACTCTTTTTTTGCCTTAGAACTCGGAGCTTCTTGCTGTCAAGTTTCAAGTTAAATTTCTGAGATGCCTGAGCAGGAAGTCAATTTCTGCATTCTCTCTCTCCCCAGGAAGAGATGATTAACACTGTCAGACCGAAATAACTTTACTTCTCATTTCACCAATCTTAATACTACGAACATTAGTGTTAATTCAGTTTGGGGTATGTCACAGCTATAGTCATCAGTAGACAATCCTTGAAATGACAGACTTTGCAACTGAGGCATAGTTGTCCTTTTCTGACTGTTTTTATTGAAGCTGAAACACGATGTAGAAAGGAATGCAAGGATCGAGGCAGATAACATGCATTTGGCATCAACATTTATTTCAATCCAGAGTGCATTTTCACAGTGCAAAATATGGAGGCAACACGTGACCAAAGTGTCTGTGGCCAGAGTAGAAGTAGGATTTTACATGTACTCTTTTTCTCACTTCAGTATTTACAGTTATTTAACTTAACATAATGGGATTGTGAGTGTTTGCATTCCCAAGCATTTCAGTCTGCAAAATGCTGTTATCTCTGGGCTGGGACTACAAAATTTACCTGCAGGGATGGACATCTCAAAATCAAAGTGATATTCAGTAATTCCAGACCATGTTTTCTTCAAAATGTAGATTGGAGTTTCTGAACATAAATTGCTACTTTGGAGTGGGACATTCTGAGTTCAATTTTAATTCTTGCAGTGGAATAACTGTGTCACTCTGGGGTGATTAATTTCTTCTATTATATATGATCATAGAATCCTTAAGATTGGAAGGAACCTTTAGAAATCAGCTAGTCCAATCCCCTTGCACACTCAGGGTCATCTAGAGTACGTGGCACATGATTATGTCCAAGCAGGTTTTGAAGATCTCCAGAAAAGGAGACTTCACAACCTCTCTTGGCAGCCTGTTCCAGGGCTCTGTCACCCTCAATGTCAGGAAATTTTCCTTAAGTTCCTGTGGAACTTTTGACTCTTCAGTTAGTGGCCATTTCCTCTAGTCCTATCAGTGGCCACCACTGAAAAGAGGCCAACCTCCTCCTCCTCACTGCCTCCCTTGAGGTATTTATATATACTGATCAGGTCCTCCCTCAGCCTTTTCTTCAGACTGAACAGGCCCAGCTCTCTCAGCCTTTCCTCATGGGACAGATATTCCTGGCCCCCGATCATCCTTGTAGTCTGCAGAATGATAAAAATGTGAGGGCACATTTTTATATATAAGTACAACCGCAGGTAATATTTTGTAGTAAGGGAACCCTGTGAACATAAGGTGATTTTGAATTGTGTGGCGTTGGGTAGACAAATAGTAATAGGGGAGAAAAATGAGATTATTGTCCTTTTTGGGGCAGCCAAGTGTAGATGCTAATGATCAGATTTGTGTATTTGTTCATATCATGATGTCTTATTAATGCAGCAGTTTTTCTCATGAAAGATATCTCACAAATGCCTTTTTTTATGTATTATTTTTGAGTTGCTGACAGAGGTTTATGAAATTTAGACCATGAATTTTTCAAGTCATGGCTTCATTTTCATTTATGACCTATGTCCCTTTTAATACATTACAGATCTACTGTGTTGTAAAAACTGCCCTCTTTTCTTCCTTTAATCAAAATGTTTGTTACATAATAGGATATCTAATAAGATATCACAGATTTAACATTGTCGTTAGAAATATGATACATGACCTACTGTTGAAGCCAGGTGTCAGTAAAAGAATACATAACATTTTACATGTTACAGTGCTTTAAATGCAGATTTTTTTATGTCAGATCACAAAAAACACTTTGAGTTAAATAAGAACCCAGTAAGTAGAGAGTTCTTTCCTCCTAAAAGAAGCAAAACTTCAAAAAAGAGATGAGAAACAGAAGCGTATCTCTAAAAAGATATAATATATTTCCCAAACAATGTACAGTACCTTATCTTAATTGAATAATTTTATCCCACAACCATTTATGGAATAGCAGTGTACAGAAGGAGGTAAAAGCTCACACAATTCAGTTTTCTCGGTATAATTTGCAAAGCTTAGCAAATTAGATTCTGCAAGAAACAGTCAACCTTTGCCCTTTATAGACTATTTATTATTTTCATTTTTAGATGAAACTACAATAACTTCTTCCTGTTTCAACAACTAAACTATTGAACAGTGATTTGTGTTGTATACAGTAAAAATAATCTTGGAACAAAGACAAAGAAGTTTTGTTTTCTCAGAAGCCAGAAAGCAGAGGGAGGCTCTACTACCAGCCTCAGCTCAGAAGAAAATACACGGCTGTTTAATCTGGTGAGAACTTGGCAGATAGTGAGCAAATACCTAGAGACAACAAAGAACTTAGTTTTGCAGTTTTCTCTTACAAAGAAAAAGAAACAGGATTTGGCTACTGTCGCGAAAGAAGGCATGGGGGCTTTGCTTACAACCCTGCCCAGGAGGCACTAGAACAGCAGTGCTTAAATTATAATGATCCATCAGTCTGAAGGAGATCTATGCTTCGTCCACAGAGGGACGAGGCTTCTCCTTGCAGTTCTGCTTCTGGGGATGCTTCGCAGTGTCCACGTGGTGCCGCTTGCCCTGCTCCTGCCTGTGTCCAGCCTTCCCCTTGCAAGTGTTGTGAGTAACCAGAATCAAAGAGATGTTTTGGAGTCCAGCAGGACACATGTACTGTATACATGAGAACCAGTACCAAAGAATCCCTGGTTGTCCAGCAAGTTGGAGACCCTCCCCGTGGAGCTAAAAGCAGAGGTTTTTGTGCTCTGGCATTGATAAGGGGGAGCGTGCTGGTTGCATGCTGCAGGACACAGGCATCCTGGGCATACGGGATTGAGCTAAAAGCAGAGTAGCTGCAGCGTTGGATGCCTAGCAGCTGTGTGATTGCCAAAAAGTACAAATAATCTTTTTCATGTTTCATATAATGTATTATATGAAGTATCTTATAAATGTGTGAGGTGTTTGGTCACCTTAAATCTTAGTTAGTAATTGTGCTACTCCTTCAAAGTAAGGACTGGAAATATAGAAAGGGACTATTTCAAACATCAGACCATGTAGTAGTTGTTATTTATCATGATATTGACATCCCATTCCCATTCTGTATTTTCCATCCTCAGTCATTTCAAAACCATAGCAAACCCAAAACATCCACTTACAAACTAAAACAAGAAGTCCTTCTAGCCCATGGGTCAGTTCCCCTTGTTCTGTCCAGTTAACAATGCATTTTCTAAGTGACAGAGCTTCTAATATTTCTCTTAGAAGAGAAACAATGTGAATAATTCCCCAGTCAGGACCATTTCCCCCCTGATATTAAGCAGAATAATCAAACTAAAGGCCCTTCTTAATTTTAGCTCATTATTTTTACTGGAGCTGTAACTTTTTTTTTTTTTTTTTTTTTTTTTGACAGCTAGAATAGTGCCTCTCCCTCTGTAATGTTTTTCCCATGAAAAATTTGTAGGTTATTATTGCTCTTCTTAGTTGTTGCTTAGCTAAGTGATATATATTTGACAGACCGTAATTGCACGAGCCCCTGGGAAGCAAAACTGCCAAGTTGCACACAGCTCTATTTGGGATACATATTACAAGGTGTGTCAAATGCAGCCAGATGTAGTGCATAAACAAGAGAAAAAAACAACTCTGCAGAGAAGAGACGGAAGTGGTCCTTTTTTTTTTTTTTTTAAAGTCAGCTATAAAATCCCAGTTGCTTTCTCAAGTTGTTCTGCCTTTTCAGAATGGCATTTGAAGGCTATGGAAAGAGCAGAGCTGGGAGAATCCCAGCTGGCTCTGCATGGGGGGATGTTGCTTCTGCATGGTGTGAGTGTAAGTGGTAGGGCATGTATTTATCCTGATAGAGTCTCTCTCATCATACAAAATTAAGAACACACAGTATCATTTGGTGATATCCTCATAATAAATACATGTCTTTATGAAGCCTAAGGAGAAGTAAATTTCTCCTTATTTCCTGTGAAAAACTGGAGCCTGCCATCTTTGACTGCTATCCAGCAGCACAAACTGTTCTCTCCCAGGAGGTGGGTTTCTTTATGGTGTTCATCACTGTGGGGCAAGTCTGCATTAATAACCTGCAGGAAGCCTGCCTGTCCCTTCCTGTGTCCCACATCAAGCACAGACTTGTTGTGGCACTTTGCAGGTCAGTGTCATTCGTGAGGATCTTGTTCTTAAACACAGCCTTTCTTGACTTCACTGTTTATTTATTTCAGATACAACCCTGCCTGCTTTCCATTAGTTGCACTTATGGGTGAAGGCAACTCTATGCTTAGTGGTGGAAGAGAGCCCACCTATGGTGACACAGAGCGCGGTGGCCCCTGCCCTGCTGGGATGGCCGGTGGAAGGTGCAGGGTGGCAGGCAGAGGTGTGGGCTGCCCAGAGCTGCCCCTTGCCACCAGCATCTGCAGCATTTGGTGTCCTGCACTAGAGATGGGGAGAGGAGTTTGGGGTTCTTAGCACTGCTGCAGGGAGAGCAGAGCTGTGCCTGGCGAAAGAGCTGCATTCCCCTTGGCTGCTTTGCTTAGTCTGGGCCTGTTTATTCATGGAAAATGTGGAGTGCTAGCAAAGTTGCATGGAAAACTGCATCTTTGCCTTTATAGGTGATGACTGAACTGCATGTTTAAATTTTCCCTCTGTGATTTTGGCTTTTGAATCTACACTAAGCCCAATTTTACCCTTGCTTAGACCAAAATTAATGGACAGTAGCGCCAGTCAGACCAGCAGAATTTCCCCCAAAATGAAACTGGAAAGACCAATTGAAGCACTGGGGTTAGAGTGTCTCACTGACAATCTGAGTGGTGTTCCCTGTTTCTTTTCTTGCACTTAATGCGCACTTATCCTCATTCATTGAACACTGATGGGAGGAACATGGACTAAAATGTTCTCTGTCTAGGCAACCATGCCAGCCATTTGAAATGCACTCTTGCTGTTGCTCTTTTCTTGAATTTAACACAGTCAATTTTGGAAATGGGGAAAAAAAACCAAAGGTGAATAAAGAATGAGGTAGAAGAGAGGTAACAGAGGAAGATTTGGAGCAGGTGAGATGGCATAAAAACCATTCTGGGTTTTCAAACAAAAATGAGTCTGTCAACTAGATCAAAGTATTTTTAGTTTATTTTGTTTTTAAGGAAGAGACTTGGATTGTACTTATTTGTATTTTGATGCTATAGTAATGAGACGATGTCATACCTATTTGACATGATGTTCTGAATGCTTTGCTCCAAATCCCAGAGGTAGACAGGATTCATCTAATGGCATGTAATCATCTCCATATAAGTTACTCATCTTGGGTTTCCTCTATATCAGTGGAGAAAAGTATGTACATCTTGGGTACAGCATATCTCATCCTAGAATAGACTTTTAAAATAGATCAGAAGAGTCATGCTTTAAAATTGCCTAATTCTATTCATTGGCTGTAAAGGCAGCCTAGGGGGTTAGCTGAGATATAGATGTCTACATTCTATACATATTAAATTAGGTGAGATGAATCCCACCGTTCATCTATTTTTCAAAGAATATAACTTGAGATTGTCACATAAAGATATGAATAGGAGAGCTGGGGCTTCAAGAAAAACATTAAATATTACTGGAAAGGTGATAAGATTGTGAGAGCTAGTAATAATGTTCATGTGCAGGAGTGACCTGACATTGTTAGGGTCATATATTTATCATTGTTGCTATTGGAAATGGGCAATCAACTGTCTGATTTCCACATACAAAAAGTAATGTGTGCTGTCTTAAACCGAAGTTTAATAGTGTACTGAAACAGAAAGTAGTGCTGGAGCTAGGGGAATAAACACTTTCCTCTTGCTACTGGTTCCCCTTCCATTGCTGCTTCAAAGTTCAAGCTTTTGTCCCCAGCGTTAAAAGCTTATATAGCTCCTCTTTTCTTCCTCATCTGAGAACAAAAAGCTAAGAGAGATAAACTGAAGAGCTGAAAAAATCTATAGTGCAAAGAAATAATTCAAAGAATGAGAATAAAAAGAAATGAAAGAGAGGGATGATGGAACAATGTGGGGACAATAAAGGCAGAACAAGAGAAACAAGAGTCCTATCCTTCTCCAGACACTATTGTCTGCCTACACGGAAACCAGCTTTCTGGTGACTAGTATAATAGACTGTTCCTAGCTTCCTGAAGTTGTCACTTGACCACTTCATTGTCTGATTTTTCTTTCTCCTGTGCTATATTTTTCTTTCTTCTGTTTTCCTTCTGTCTGTAGTTCCTGTGTGCTTTCTGAGAGTGCAATATTTAAAAGCCTTTGTTAGTCTGTCTCCCCTTTGCTGCCAATTGCTGTTGTTTTTGCCTCCCTACAACTAAGCTCATTGAGTTGCGCTGGAAAGGGCTCAAGCTCCCAGCCCTACTTCTGGCGGTGGCACAGCAAAGCTCGGAGCTGGGTGCACGTGGCAGCCAGCAGCCCTGGAAGACCAGGCCAGTGCAAATGTGTAAAACCCCTATATCATTTAAATGAGAAAGGCAGGAGGCAGAGAAACGGCAAAGCAATTCTTTGTGATCAGCACTAAAGCCACAAGCAGTGCGCCAGTTGTAACAGTGAACTGGAAAAAAAGTAGAGCGGAGGTTGACTCTGTCAGTTATCAGAATGGAAAGTGTGATGAACGGCCAAATGTGAAAAAAGGGAAACTGCAGAATCCCAGGCACCTGCTTTTTGTAATCCATTTTTTGTTTTGGAAACAAACAAAAAAAGCTTCTCTTTATGTCTAGCATGTATCAACAAGTAGGAGCAGGTGACTGGATTGGTAAGTGAAACCAAATTTGGGGACAATCATTCTCACACAGGCTGACAAAAGATTTATTCTTTCCTTTGGATGCTGATTTACTCTTTCATGTTAGTGCCCCAGTGGCCCCACAAATCCATTGTGCTGTTCTTGCAAAAAGCAGAGAAGGGACTATCTCTGTGCCAAAGAGCTTGCAGGAATCAAGCCTGCAGTGAGAGGGATTTTCCATAATGAGCTTGGGTGTCTTTGTACTGCTCAGGTTCATGTTAGGTTACTATGTCATTCTCCCAGGCCTCCAGTTCCCCTCTGGATAACAGCCTGAATTTTGGAACTGAAACCTTGAGCCATCTGTAGCCAGTTACACTTTGTTTGAAATGCACCCACTTCTCTTTCTATATATAGAGAGATACATTTATTATTATTTATCTATATATTCGTTATTATTATTTATCTATATATTTCTTTCTAATATTAGGAATTTTAAGGATAGAGGCTCATGTATTGAAGCAATAATGGGTCCCAGCTGAGAGGCTGGACCGCATGAGGGTGATGGTCAGGAGCAAAAGGTTTTGGTGCCATGCCGCAGGTGGAAGCAAGCAGCTGTGCCACGGCATGACATGGATGCAGACAGACAGAAGGGAAGAGGTACAAGGTTCAGAACTCAAAATCTGCAGTCTTCCAGACTGCAAGGAAAAAAAACGATGAGCAACTCTAAAGAAGGAATTAAAGATAAGAACACAGATTACTGGCAAATAGAAATGCATTTTGAACAGTTTTTGCTATGAAGAGATTGACTAGGAACTTCAGTTTTGTACTTCTCTTTCCTCCTTCTGGCCTCTTCTGGTTCTCAGAAGGGAGAGAATTACAGTCTTGAGTCTCCAAAGTTTTGAGTGTCTTGAAGTTTTGAGTCTCCAAGATGTTGTGAGAACTATTCAGGGATTTCTGAAAGCTACTGAGGGAAATTACTGGTCATAGTTTTTTTTGGAAAAATTGTGAAAAACTTTTGTACTATTGTGAAGAGGAATACAAATGTACTTCAAAGGTGTGGCAAATATTCTGCTTTTAGGGACTGTAATGACTACTTTATGAAAACACATGGAAAATATATACAAAACAGTGAAACACCTGAAAAAAATGATTATCTAAAAATCTCTTTGTGAGTTTGAGATTCGCTCAGTATTTGAGTTAAACTTTAACATATACAAGTTCATAGAAGAAAAACAATAGAATTTAAATTCAGAAAAAAAACTCTATGCCAGCCAGTTTTCAAAGAAATTAATCCACTTCAGTATGTTACTTCATATATAATTTTCATACAGATACTTTGAATTAAATCCAGTAAGAAAAGCAAAACTATGAAAGTGAGGTAGAAATTGCTGGCATATTTGGAATGTTACCTTTAGAAGGGGGAAAAGAAAGAATGATTTCATTTTCTGTAAGTACAGGTTCAATTTGACTCTTTTCCTGCTATTGTGCTTAATCATATACTGCAGTTCTGTGGAATAGTAGCCCTAAAACAAATACTTTTGCAGTAAGCCTTCATATTTCTTACAAAGAAAATACTCATAATATTTCATATGAATATTCATGCTCATAAGAAATATACTGAGTTAATATAAATGAGGGCAAAGCACAATGTGTGGTTCTGCTTTGCCACAAAGCAGGGGGAATGACCCCTATATCATTCTCATATGGTCTGTTCCATATTCACGGATGATGAGGCATCACTCCTGCCTCCTCTTTTCTCCACCTTCATCCTCCCTGTCCCACTTGCTGACTCTCACATACAGAATTCTAACTCAGAAATTAGGCTTTCCTTTGCATAATATGCCCAGGGTTTTTTGCTTGTATATCATAACTGAACATGAGCACCTAATGCAAAACAAAACAGTTTTGTATTGAGTCTTTTTATGATATCACAGCTCGTTCTGTATAGGAGCAGATCCCAAGATGTCACTCAGTGTCTCTTCTGCTCTGCAGTCTTGAAGCTTACTAAGCTCCAGCCAAAAAGCATGAACCTGCAGGCTACTGCTTTATGAAAATCGTGGAGGCAGCAGTCTTTTGCTGACCCATTTTTCTCTTTTTCAGTTTGTTTTTGCAGGCCCTGCCTGTGGAAGCCTGTGCCTCATGCTGTCACTGGAGTACTGTGGCTCCTTCAATAAGCTGCAGCCCCTCTGCCCTTTCTGATAATCTGTGACATTACGCAGTGAGGTGGGCAATGATAAGATGTTGCTCTGTGAACTCTATATTGGCAAGGGGGGATACCTTTTTTATAACCCCCAGCTAAGGCTGTGCGTGCAGAGTTTTTGTTGTATCTATCATGAAAGAGAATGATGTGAAGGTTACCTCTGTCATATCTATCAAATCACTCACAATCTACTTCAATTATCACAGCAAAGCACAGCTGAGAGTTACATTATCTTGCAGTGAAGAAAATGGGAAAGGAGGACCAAAGAAAGGACTAAGCATGATTCTTGTGAGTGCAGAAAGTACGGCATAATAGAAAATGAGAATTTCTGACTCACTAAACAGAGCAGATGAAATCTTAAATGATATAGGCAGATATCTTTCTACCAGATTTAAAAAAAATACATCAAGAGACAGATTAAAGGAGAATCATTAGATTGTGCTCATCTCCTTTTGTGTATTTGCATATGAAGTTGGATTTTTATTTTTTTTCTTATATCCTCATGACTGCAGAGAGTAGACATTGCTTGCACCCTTCACAAATGCCTCTTATCATAACTCCACAGGATTCAGGATCTGGATAACTGTAAGATATGATATACAGTGAAGGTGGGAAAAAGCCATCTTTACTGACAGGTGCAATTTTCTTTTCCATAAAAAATAAACTCACTAAGCTGTGAAGCTTTTTGACACATGTTATTGTAGCTGCTAAACATGTATTTGGGGCTGATGGAGGAGGAGATGGAGAAAATCATGAACGAGAAATCCTTGTGCGGCAACTAATTTCACAGAGATCTCGCCTGGCTCAGGACATTCTGAGCAACAAATGGTTGTAGGCTGGAAATGGTGCTGCAAAGAAGCATCATCTGTGCCCACTCTGTCCTTATGCTGTTCTGTGCCTGTGCGTGTTGGTTACTGCGAGAGACAGGAGATGGGGCCAGATAGATCTTTGGCTGAACTTAGTGCACTTTTATATGAGAATCTCTGCAAGAGGAAGAAGCAAAAGTGTAAAAGGAAAAGTCTGAACTTTTCAGTCTGTCTCTGAAGAATTCCTTATGGGGCATCTGACTTCTGAATAGATTAAGACAGGGCAAAATGAATATTGAAGGCTGTTTATTTTGCTAGTTTGTCCATAAAGGGAGCGGACATCTGTGTATGAGATACAGGAACTTACATTACAGTTAGGTTAGAGGAATTATTCCCAAATGTTTTATCACAGCCATGGATACATGAAGGCAAAGTCATTGAGCACAAACTTGTTGTGCTTCAAGAACTATTTCACCTACTCTTTGAAAGCATGTCAGACTTGTCAGATTTAGCATCTCATTGACATTCATCCTAGGATTCTAGAACATCCCATACATTTACTTCCTTATATTGTACCACTATATGTATATCTAACCAGATTACTTGAGTCTTCCTGGCAAAAAATAGATCATTCTGCTTCTGTATGTGCACGATTCACATAATTCAGCACAGAAACAAAGGATCTATGATTGCTGAGATGCAGAGGAACCTGTCCTTATGTTTCATCATGAGTTCTGGCAGGATGCTAAAATATATATGTTTCACCAGTCAGTACATTATTGCTACCACAGTGAAAAGCAATTGGGATTCCTGAGGAGGAATGAGAATATAGTTCTCTGGGAAATACTGAGCATCCTAAAATGCCAAACAGCCCTCCTGACAGTTGTGTTTTAGAGAGGCCTGGCTGAAGTATATTTAGAGTATATTCCCAGTGGGTCTCACCAGTGCTAGAGGACAGAGTTAAGATTATGTGGCCGAAGGGGTGTACCTTCTTTCTTTCTTTTCTGTTTGTCAGAGATGTGGTTCATCTGTGCGAATCCAGCCTTCTGGCAGGATTTAAGGATTTACTTAAGTGTAATCTTGAAATAGAATATTTTTCTTATAATAGTTACAAGCTTAAATATCTAAACCCAAAATTGATACAATAATTCGTAAAAGCTGCCTGTTTCTTGCATTAGAACCACGGCATGTGATATAATGGTCCACTAAATGATCAAAACATTTACCCTCTTCACAAAGCCAGTATTGCAGTCATACTCTGTTTGCATCTATGCAAAATGTGAAATCTAGACTATCTCTCGGATGTCACCTACATTTTTGTATTGATCTGCCTGATTATTTTTCATTATTTAAAACTATGGCAACTATAAAAACCCTAAATCTAAACCTCAAAGCTTTTAAAATATGAAAAAAAAAGAAAAACAAAAAAAAAGTCAAACCAAACCAAGAAAACCCTGAAAGGAGCAGGATTTCTGAATGTGGAAAGATGCTAAAAGATTTAAAATGAAAAGGTCAACAGCACATATTTTTGAACTCTACTGGTGTCCGCTTGATTTTGCCCATTTTATTTAATATAGTAGTAAAGCAAAGGTTAATTCCAAATACAACCATGTTGAATTCTATTAATAAAGAGTAAGATTAGGTTGTATTAGAGAAACCATGTCTTTTTAGAATGTATTTTTCTGTTAATTGCAAATGTATGCAAATTCTTCTCTAGAACAGAGCTGGATGTAGAACCCAAAATTACATTATGACCCGAAGCTGCCTTAGAAGTAAAGAATTTATCCACCTTTTTCAGGTATAAAGAATTTCTGTATTCATTATACCTCATCTTCCTTTTCTTTCCTCCAGGCCTTTGGATCATGAAGAAACAACAGGTAATTATACCTAAAAGAGGAGGAATTAAAAAGGTTACTTCCCACTACTTCTAACTCACTACTATAACTCACTACTACAGGAAAGATCATTAAATCACTTAATCCTTTTTTATTTTTTTTTTTTTCCTGGAATCAGCGCATCAGTTCTGCAGCATATTTTAGGAGATTATATGTAAATATTTGCATTGCAGTAATGTTCCAGTTTTGTTGTTCTGTTCACTCTACAGTCATAAAACAATGAAAAGACTTTTTCTATAACACAGAACTCCATATTTTTTATTAAAAAAACTACTTGTCATTTATTGACCAAAGCCCTTTCTGGCAGGAATAAGATTCTTAATATGTGTGTCCTGACATCCAGCCCAGCCTTCTCTGCAGTGCTGTGTGCTGGACTTCTCTGTGCCCTCAGGTGGTTGTTTCAGTAATAGAAGAATTGTTCCTTGTGTGTACAGTCCTGATATTTGTAAAATGATCTGAGATTCTTTGAGATGGAAGCTGCTATGTCAGTATAAAGTCCAGACTATTAATGTACAGTTAAAGTTCAGACATGGATTTACCAGAAGAGGCTGAGACTGAATCCTCCTTGATAAAGCCTCCATTAATCTTGCACTAACAGAGCTGCATATGCCCTCCAGTGTCTTGATTCATTAACATGATTTCCATAATGACATACCTGGAATGAAAAAGTTCACCTTTCTACTCAGCAAATGAGTTGGAACAAATGTGCAGAACATTGACCTTAGCGAGAGGCTTCTGGGTGACTTAATTGTTGAAACCATGTCAGTAAGTGCATTAGCCACTGCAGCAGCTTCCCCGTGGTGCTAATGAAGGAAAGAGGATAAAGATCTTGGTAAACCAATTGTCCATGTGTTGCTGTCTGGCTAAAACAGAATGAAAAAATTAAAAGGAGTTTATCAAATCACAAGTCCTTACTTTTGCCCTCTGCTGTGCTATAGAACAAAAGTAATAAAAAATTAAAGAAAACAGTGCTGAGGTGGCAAATTGAAAAGCTTTCAGCCTCACACAAGCATTCAGATATACGTAATTCTTCCACACTTATTTTCTGACTCTTGATCGGTGGCAATTCAGAAGTAGTATGGTGAAAGTAACCATGTAAACGCTTGACAAAAGATAGGACTAGTAGTTTTCAAGCTGTTGAAAAGACTTTACCTGCCAGTGCATTTGTACCATATTTCTACCTGTAGATCTGTTTAGAGACAGAAGACTCTCAGGAGTTGAAGTATATGGAAAGCTGAGCAGCTTTTCACTAGCACTTCTAATACATTATCCTTTCTAAGCTTAGCTTCCTGTTTGCAGATCTACAGTGCTCTGTAGTTCAGTGCCCAGCAAGAAATTCTGCATGCCTGTGCACAGAATGTTAAATGACAGTCTGACACAAAAGGGAAACTGTCCCACTGTACATGAAGACTGGGGTGTTGTCTGTGCTGTGCTGCTCTTTCTCAGCCTCTGTGCGTAAGAAAATCATCCAAAGACATGGCAATAGCAAATTCATAGGTTCAGTCTTTTAAAAGCTCACAATAGATATAACAAAAGGTTCATGAAAGAGTGCTAACAGAGGTTTTCCAAAATCGATTTTTCTTATTCTCTCTGACCACATCTCAGTCAGAAGGATACCCTTATGACCTACAAAATGTCTGAGAGAATAAAAATGCAGCAGCAGCTGAGCAAAGAGCAGAACTTTCCAAGTCAGGAAGAAAAGGGGAAAAGCAGGAGAAGCAGGACAAAGGATTCAACTTAATCATATTCCACCATGTAACTTTCCAATGGCTGAAAAGTTTCTGTCTTTCTAAGGTTAACATTCTTTTTTGCCACAGAACTTGTTCCATACCAAGTAATTAATATTCTAGAAAATACACTCCTGTGTGAGCCGTACTTGCACGATGTAATTCATATAGTCCAAGATTATCAGATGCTCCGTGAAGAGTTGAACTAATAAAACCTTTTTTTTTTCTTATAATTTCTGTCTTTCATCTTTAAACTTTTCCAGGTGAATTCTCTTTCCTGTCATCTGTGCTATCCCTTACAAGATATCCAGAGATATCAAGGCAAGAGGCAGCAGTGCTATATCTGGAAGTATCTGTGAGCTGCTCAGCCAGCCAGGGTGCACTTGCTGACTAGCTAGAAAGCTGCTGCCAAATGGAGTGCGCACTGGCAGAAATCCGTTTGTCTTTCTCTCAGCAGTTTATCTCCTGTCCTTCCCTCTAACTGCTGATTTTCACAGTACTTGAAGGAGCATAATTATCCCTGATACTTCCCTTTCATATACGGCTGAATACAGACAGTAGGGGTCACATATGATGATCAGTGGGGAGAGATCAGGAAGGTAGCTGGACAGTTAAATGCGATGTATTGCATGAAATTCTTTTCCTTTGGGAAATCCAAATTAAAATAAATACTTATAACTACTAGGAGAGGATAAGAGTCTGTTAACAATTAGACTGTTAATAAGGTGACAGTATTTTGTTAGTGTTAGGGTGATATTAATTTGAAGCTAAGGCTCTTACTGTTCCACACAGGTCAAATGAAAGAAAAATTGCCCTTGTTTTCTACAGATACATCATGCTTCCATGGACTGAACCATATGAGGTACATCCTGAAGTCTTTGCTCGCAGCAAAATGCAATTAACTTTGTTTTGCCATCTAATGGCATCATCTGTTATTCACTTGTCACATGACCATCAAAACCATGCTTCACTGAAGAAACCACATGGTGGAAAATAAACCTGGTAAATAAAATCTACATGGCCTGAAAGAATGCTAAATTAAAAACAAAAATGAATATCATCTGCATTTGGCCCTATAATCACAGTATTCTGTCAAGTGAAAAGTTGGTAATGATGGCTGGACTAATGCAAAATGGTTCATTGAATGTTTTCCTCACTTACCGTTGACAAAGTGTACTACAATTTAGGTGTGTGTATCTTAGTTTAACCTTTCCTGGCTATAGACTAAGAATTATCTTTTACATAAAAACACCACATGATTTCTGATTGAGAGCATAATGTAGATAAAGTTCATAAAATTCTTTTCAAGCAGAAATGTCTGATTGAGTAGTACATCTCAATGAAAATGAAAACCAAAAGCAGGCAATGGGAGAGATCTGTACAAAAATCACATACTGTGTATTTGTCCTCCCCAGTTAAGTCACTGATTGGTCTATGCTAGCTATGCTGAGCAACAGTTAAGAAGTCAAATACATACAGGAATGGAGAAAGAATTTTTATTAGCATCTATATCTATACTTCCTATTAATTTCAATTAATTACATTCTCTTTCAGTGTCTGGGGAATTGCAGCAATATGTTTCACATGAAATAAGACTGAATCAACACAGTCTATGTCCTGTATGTAAATGTTTGTTGAAAATATACTGTTTCCTTAAGCAGTCATTTTGGAAAGGGGAAAATTTTCTTGACACGAACAGCTGAACTTACTGTTCCTCAAGACAGTAGTTGTCCTAACCAGGTACTGGGCTTAGAAGGAAAAATATGCTGAGAGCAGGATAACAGCATTAGAATTGCAGAGTTATAAGGCACTAGGGGGCTTCTCTGTAGTTTTCTGCAGCACCTTCCGTCTGTCTGCATTATGCCGGGAATTGTTCTTTAGAAAGACTCAAAAATATGTCTCACTTTGCTCCAGGGCTGCCAGATATGTTGAGCCTTTTAAGATTTACCTAATGAGACTATGCAATTAAATGCCAGCCAACTTGCCTATGGGTGATAAAATCTGGTCTTTAGTCCTGCAATATTTTCAAGTTTGTTGTGTGATTGAAAAGGATCATCCTTGACATGTAACAAGAGACCTGTGTGTTTATGAATTGTATGAATTCTAGTCAGTCAGTCAGTCATTATAGATAAATATATGAATATGTGTGCACATCTATAGAACCTATGAGACTGGACAGCTGAAACAACAGAGGAGTCCATCTAAAATGTAGGACTTCAAGACCGCCTGGTACAAAAACAACCTCAAGGGTTTTCTTAGGTGGGGACATTGTGGTGGCATTGCTTGGTGAAAGTGAATGTACCTGTCTCCGAGAGAAACAAGAGAAAAGGCAGAGAAGTTTAGAGAAAAGGATTTGAGAACACAGTGGGAACAAACTTTGTGAGCGTAGCTTTGTGAAAAGCTTAGAGAAAGATCTTTTGGGCTAAGTGCTAACCGGAAAGAGTCCTGACCCCTTGAGCAAAGAAGCTCTGTCTCCTGCTGTTTGATTTCTGCTGTGTTCAGGGGAATCAGACTTTGTGTGCTCTTTGTAAGTAAACAGGATGACACCGAGGAAATGCCTGGCTCTATTATCAGTTTCACCTCCTACCTGAAATAGCCCTTGGGCTAACCACTTAGGTCAAAAAAGGGTCCTTTCAGCAGTGCTTGAAGTGTATTTGATTTCAGGAAGGCATTCGTCATTGATCTCTGTACAAGTCATATGCAGTTCCAACATATATTGTACAGTTCCTTCCAGTGTACTGCACTGCATATATGTCTGCATTAGTATGTGGGTATCTCATAGAGGAAGAACTTGCTGTGTTTGTGTTTGTATGTCCAGAAGATATACATTTTAGTAACCATCAATGAAAACGATGCAAGCAAGATAGAAGTTGTAAAAGAATTGCAGTTGTTAGAGGAACATTAATAGCAGTTTGCCATATGATCCCCCAGCTCACCAATCTTACAACTAAATACACATGAAGGGAAAAAATAAAGATTTTTTTTCAAGAAAAACATTAAACAATTTCAACTATGAGCTATTTATATCTTGCATATAGTCATCTGAGATGTTTTCAATATGGATTCAGGCCAGCATGCTTTGGTCAAGTTAAAAAGGTTCTCTGGCTGTTGGCATCAGGGCTTTGTAAAAGCCAACACTTGACAGAACATTATTTCATGACAAATGAATAATATAGCTATTGCTTACCCTTCTTGGAAGTAGCAAAATGAATAATAAAATAACCTTGGACTCTTGAGTTTGAAAGTTCAGGGAGTTCGTCCATATTATGCGGTTATTCCTGCTCCCATAGAAATAAAAAGGAAAATTCAAGTGTTTAAATGGGATTAGAATAGGTCCTAATACAATATGTTATTGTGTTCATGCATCAAATTCATTCCATTGATTTTAGAAAGTTTTATCAGGATTTAATTGGGCCTTTTGCATGTCAGAAAATTGTGTTTTTATTAATGTTCTCCACTATAACTGCTACCATAAGCAAAAGATAAAATATTCTACTGAGGGAAAAATAAACAACCCCAAAGAACCCCAAAACCTATCATCCTACAAGTTTAAAATCAATTTCTACTGAAGTCAATGGAAGGATTTCTCTTGATTTTAATCGTGTTGTGTAAGGCTGCTTAATACTTTATTGTTGTGCACTTTTTCACCTCAGTTACTAGTCAGCCCTCACTGTGTGGATTTGATGAGAGTGAGGCAGTTGCAAGCATAGCAAGGTGCCTTTTTAGATGTACTTGAATATAGTTGCTGGCACAGCATTTCATAAAACCTTCTCTAACCTGTGTTTAGGGACTTTTAGGCAGTGAAGAATATAATTTAATTCCCTTTGAGATTTCTTTAAGAGGAATTGGCAGCCCATCTTGCATTGGGAAGGTATTTGGCATGACAGTATATTGACTTTATAGACTTTCTTTCTCACTTCTAGTGAGTCACATTTACCACTGAATGCTCAACATAATGACAGTCCTTAAAGCACTAGAATGAAGGTTCCAAAAAGAATGTTTTTATTTTGCCATAAAGTGGAATTGTTTTCTGTAAAACATTTCAGTGAACATAAAGCGATTAACCCTTTTCCCTAAATAGAATATATACATGGAATGAAAATTTGTTAAAGAGAAAGATCAAAATATTTTCTGTTTACTTGACAATATGTCAACATAATATGCTACTGCATCTTGATATCATACAGGACAATAATCTGAGTAGGTTAGAAAAAATGTGTGAAGAACTTCATCTTTATGTATAAAACACATATTTCCTTAAAATCACTGGAGCAAATCTTATTTAAGTTGGCTTAAACTGCAGCACTCTGCCTTTTAGAATCAGATTGGGTTAGCTAAAATGTACTCCACCTAAAACGCTGATTCATATAAAGACAGAGGTCGCTTTTCTGTGTAACACAACTTTTACAAAACAAGTCCAAAGGTAGATCCTCCAAACTGCTAGCTAACTCTAGTCCTGTAGGAGCTTAAATACCCACTATAAAAGCTTCCTAGCCAGGAATATATCTGTGAATGTCTTTATTAATTAGAAGTGCTGAGTGGCAGAAATATTTGGGAGAATAATTTCCCAGTCTTGCTGTGTATCAATTATTAAAAAAATCTTCCCATACTGAGTCAAGGGTTGTCTTCTCCTACATGTCTATGGAGATCTTCTCCATGGCTGCAGAGTCATTCCATGCAAAGTGAAAGACCTTCAGAAAAACAGATGAAAAGAACTTATCTCTGTTCTGCTCTCCCACTCTTGTGTAGATGCTGGTATGTATGGAATTCTCCTGACAGTTGGGAATTTGCTGCTAAACATCTCAGGAGGCAAAGATACTTTACATCTGTCTCTTGGTGAATGTTTTATCACATACTTGAATCTTCCAAATCGGTGGGTCTAGTGCTCTGTCAATGCAAGCAACAATGACCTCTACAATAACTTCTAAAACTTTGTTGTTTTAAATCTTGTGAGATATTTTTTAGTTTCTGTTTCTCTATTTCTATTGGGAAAGTGGTCCAAAATCTCTCTCATCTGACAGATAAGAATGTTTTAACCATTTCTGCTCTGAGTTTAATTCAAGACCACACCTTTTACTCTTCCGCTAACTTTGTTCTTTAGCTTAAACAGTTCTTCTATCTCAGATGTTTAACTTCATGATATATTTATATAGAGCAAACATATCCCCTCATAACCTTCCATCATAACCTTTCTTCTAGTACATTAAGAAAGCCAAGAATTTTTTTACTAACCTCTGTAAAACAGACTATTCAAACTTCTGTTCATACTGGTTGCTTTTCTGTTTCTTTTCTGACTAGGATGTGATTCTTCTTGAAGATGACTTATAAGAAATGTGATGGAGTATTTCAAAGAAAATTTTGCAAGTGTCATATAAATGCCATTAATATTTTCTTACCTATCACAAATATTTCAGCAGATATATTTCTAAGCTTTGCCTATTCACATGGGCATGTTGTATTGTTGATTATTAGCCATTATTAATATAATGCCCTACCCTTATTTCCATCTCAAAAATTCACATGTATAATGGAAATTCATTATATATCCTACCTATATAACCTTGTGTTTTGAATTACCTGATGTTACTCAAGTACTATGTCCTTTTGTGGAACCTAACCCTCAATCAAGTTCCAGTAGTGCAACTTCGAATAAGACAAGGTGAAAACTGATTTAAACTATCTTGAATCTAGTTTGTCATTGTATTATTTCATTTCTGAATCATTATGAACTCCATAGAGTTCAAAAGAGTTACATAAGTATAAATGTGGATTAGCATATGAATCAGTCCTTACCATGTTCCCCTTTCTATATTGAAAAAAAACCAACCTTACAAATCTTGTTTATTTTCTCTAAAAGGCAAATGAAACTATAGAGTGTACATTTATTTTCTGAAATAATAGAGGCTGACATACTGAAATCATTGAGATTCTACATTCTTCCAGAATTAAATTTTAAATGGATATTGTTTCTAGTTCATTTACAGTGCAGTTAACATAAAGGATAACCCCTCTTACTTGTTGCCTAGGGTTAACACAACATAAGGTCTAAGATAACTATTTATAATTAACAAAGGCATTTAATCATTCTGAACTAATTTATTGAAAGTACATCACAACTGTGATTAGGCTATTCACTGTTTAAGTACAATATATAAAGAAAACAGAAAGTATGTGGTATTAGGAAAATTTCTGTGAATTGCAATGACAAACTTTAGACAGATGAGTTGAGTGGGAGCTAGTTAGAAGGGATAACTGACCTGTGTGCTTGTGAAAGAAAATGTGATTGATTAATCAAAGACTAAAATAAAAAATGTAACTGAGATTTATTGAAACTTGTTCTGCAGAAAAATGCAGAATGTCAGAAAGATGACGATGATGATCATAACATAAATTTAAAATTCATTTTGTAATTGAACTCTAATAAAAGATTTTCCTTTCTAAATAGCTGACCTTTCTAAAGTGTCTCTGAGCAGTAAGTTGCCCAGAGTCCTAAGCACCCACCACCCACCAGATAGATAGCTCCAGCATGGAGTCAGATGCGATAGGGTAGGAAGATCAGTTTTCTTTCATACCCTACCTTGTTCACAGTCAGCAGGTGAGTTAGTACCCATATCAGAGCAATGTCCAACAGTGGTAGTATTTACAGTTGCTTGTGATTAATCTTTCTCCTGCATTCACAGTCCGCAACTTGACCAGGTGCAGGTGGAAATTGTCTTGAGTTACTGTCCAGGAAGCTAATTACTTAGATTTAAGTATGGATGTAAATTTTTAACAAGCACTCAGACTTTTGTAAGTGCCTTTTCTGGATTAAATTATTCCCTGGCAAAGTTAGTAGAACCTGTGAGATATCAAGCTGGTCTATGACAGATTCTGGACAAAAATAAATAGCTTATCTTTTGAAGCTGTTAGTATTCTAAGCTTTTGTCCAATGATGATTGCTTTAAAAGAAAGGTAAAATACTGTGAAGGCAACTAATGGAGTTTAATGATTATTTTCCTGTCTGTCAACATCAGTAAAATTCTTCCTTACAGATTTAGGTAAGAAAGTCATGCTCTGGTTCTTTTTGATGTGTTTTAAGCCTTTCCCCCAAATTTATTATACTTATTTTTTTTTCCAGCAACTCATATAGCAAGATAGCCCAGTTTTAAGAAGACCATCTGGTCATTGTTTATCTTTGATCACATATTCCAAGAAGTAAAACTGCAGGCAACAAATTCTATCTGACCAGCTGGAGTAACCATGATAAATGGAAAGAGTACAACACCCTATGTCTTGATTTAAAAATGGGAGGAATGTGGTATTTTGCAGTTCCTAAGACAAGAACCATAAGGAGTTACAGCTGGACATGCCCAAAGAGACTGCAGAGGGATGGGGATGGATCTGTTAGCAGAAAATAATGTGACAATATTGTGTGAATTCTGTCTAACTTATGGATTCTTTGTTCTTTTAAGGCATTGGTACTCATGAATTTGAGTGCCCACATGGCTGAGTGTCCTTAAGCACCCCATAAGGTCTGTGAGAGCTGAGAGTGCTCACCCTCTTTGCAGTTTTGCTCATCCAAGGCAAGTGCTTCAGTAAAACATATTGCTGTTTTGCTGACTTGATAAGCTCCTACAGTGCTAACTATACAAATGGAGTGTATGCAAAGTTTGATATAGGTTTCAAAACTCCCATTGATTTAAATGGCATGAAAATTTCACCAAAAATGTCAAAGGCAGTAGAGAACAGACTGGCTGCAAAATTATTGAGACACAAGATGGAAGAACAAAGCAAGAGGTCATTTTGTCCCCCTGAATGTGAGCAGTTCTGATGGGAGAGCTATTTCTTGGATCTTATGCTAGGATTTGCAAGGTATATTGGCTGGAAAATCTTCCTCAGAGCAATGGGCAACCTCTTCCCAGCTTTGGGGCAGGAAGGTGTGTGGTGGAGATGTTGGTAGATGCTGGCAAATGCAGCTCCTTGTCCTCTCCCAGCTCCAGGCAGAGCACCCCTGAGCAGCCTTCTTTGCCTCCCAGTGGCAGGGGGCACTGTCAGGATTGCTCTTCCTGGATCCCCTCTCTGGACATCCTTTCAATCCAGTAAACCTCATTTTCTCTCTCTTTCATTGGTGCCTCTCAGAATTAGCTGTTTGTTTTCCCTCAGCTTCTGTTTCCTATAGCACTTTACCTTCCAGGAGGGCTTCAAGGTTTGGCCAGGGGCCAGGCTTTCCCCTAAAAGGGAAAAGGAGAAGTGTGACACAAAGACACTGCTTAAAGCAGTAGAAGGAAAGCATATGAGTATCTCAGGGGCTTAACCCAAAATAAGTAACATGGGAAAAGGGCGAGAGTTGTTTTTCCTCTGTCTCCATCAGATGTAGGATATGGCGGGGGGGGGAGAGAAGGAGACTGTAACAAAAGTAAGTATCAATTTTATATGCAGGATTGATTTTCAGAATTAAAATGTTCTTTCAAAAGCATATCTAAAGTTTCTAGAAGCATCCCAGGAGAGCAGAGACAACCATGTCTCACTATTCTGCATTACAAAAGCCCTCCGTCCATTTTTTTTTAATTTAAAAAGAAAGCTTTTAATAATGATGATTCAGAGCAAGAGCTGGGCACAGACACAGCAATCTCTTCTGAGATTCCCGAACAGCAAAGAAGATGCCTGTGGAAATCTGCAGCTGCTGGGATAAAATGCAAGAAGGAGAGCCCAAGCGGCAGGAGCCCTGAACACCAGCGCCTGCTGTGCTCCTGGCAGCAGGAAGCAATGAGGCCAGGGTTTCAATCACTTCATGGTTGGCAGAGTTAGATACAGGAATTAGGGCTTCACTAGTCAAGGAAATGCAGGTATTCTCTGCAGGGAAGGTTGCAAAATAGCTAGGAGGGTGAGAAAGAGGAATAGCAACAGCAGAACAGAAATTATGGCAAAATGATTACTCCAATTTACAGAAAAAAAGTCAGTTTAAGACAGAATATTCTATTTAGTGCCCTAAGAATTTACCATGTCTGAATGTTTAAGGAAAACAGTATTATGGTATATCCAATTAAAATCTTTGTGTTCTGTTTATTTTAATACAGATTTACCTTTCTGTTCTATCCTCCCTAAGGAATATATCTGTAAATATTAGGATTCTTCCATGTTATTGACAGGAACTCTCAAAGATTCTGAGAAAAGAGTTAACCTTTAACTCAGACTTGAGAATAAGAGTTCAAATTAATGATTATGTCTGAGATATCTCCCATCTTTTAGCATAATGACTAAGTAGCCTTTGCAAACTCGGTGAAACTGAGCGCACAGTCTGGAGTGCAGTCCAGTGTTTTTATCCTGACTTGTGATGGAGCTGAAGTTTCTGAGGGTTGTGAGGTAGTTAAGCTGAAGTTTCTGAAGTAGTTAAAGGCATTAGTATTCTAATCTCGATCTAGTGCCCTCCAAACCTTAGAGCTGTTGCTGCAGAGAACGTTATTCTGGTATCAATAGTAATAAAAAAAGTAAGGGAGCACATAAGTCAAAATGTGTTAATTAAAGTAATTTATTAAAAACAACAACAACAAATAGCACCTGAAGACTTTTTTCCCTCATGACTCTTTTTTTTTCTTCCTTTTCCTTCCATAACCTTTACTTCATATTCATGATTGTACATTTGGTTGGTGAAAACAGAATGAAAAACAACTGTGATTGATAAATTCTAGCTCTTAAGAAGCTGGAATGAACACAGGTCTTCCATGGGGCTTCCTAATCAATAGCCTTCCAGACAAAAGTGGGATATCATCTTTAGTTTGGTGAGCCTGGTCTTTTATCTTGTTTGTTTTCTTCTTATAACAGGTAGAAAGAGATCAGTCAACGGATTTTGTTTCAGGTAGGTCATTCCGTATCTATTTTTTCTTCTTGTCTTTCAAAAAAAAAAAAAAAAAAAAGAATTTTAAAAATCCATTTTGAATTGTTATCTGTATGATTTTCTTTGGTATTTTCAGTGCCATAAGGAGACTGTTAATCATCTGGCACTAATCTTAAACCTGTAATCTTTTTTTGTATAATTGAGAATTTCTTAGTAGAAATTTTTATTCCTTAAGTCACTCAGAGAAAACTGTCTAATCCAGGCATTTTACTGCTACATGTCCATCAGTGAGAGATGAGAAGTCAATTAGTGCCATAAAAAGTACACTCTGTCTGACTTGAATATGAGACACAGCAGTCATGGAAGAGCTAATCCAAAAACATGGGATCACATGTTCTCTATTTTTCTTCCCAGTTAACTGTTGTTTTGGAAAGCCTTTGTTTGAATCAAAATGCTTGGCATTCTAGGCCGATAAGCATATCAGAGAAAAACAATGATGTTGAAATTTCTAGGATGTTTAGGGAAATTGTTTTGGAAATATAGTACTGCAATGAAACCAAGATTTCATAATGAAGCTCTATACACTAGCAAAGTATTTACATGAAAATATTCCTTTTTGAAACTTAAATTCTAGTTTGCCCAGAAAGTGTCAAGTTGGTATACTTTCAGAGAAGCAAAAATTCTGTGTTTTAGAAAGACTGTGAAGTATTCCTATCTGAAGCACTTCAGTGAAGATGTGACCACAGTTACTTTGACTTTAAAAATATTCCCACAAACCTTTCCCATAACTAGTTGCCTGTATCAGATAGGTTTGGAAAAGCTATATGTGTAAGTTTATTAATTCTAGATTTGTTTTTGCCTCCTGCATGGAATAAGCACAAATCTAGCTCATTTACTAAAAAATCAATATCATGTAGAGAACAAATTGCTTTTGTATCTTACTTTATGGTGTTATGCCTCACATAGTATTATTGCAATAAATGCAGAAATGCTAACCCTGTTTAAATCAAGAAAGCATTATATGTTATTTATAAGCAAGCTCAGCAAAGAAAAGTAGCATTATGGAAAAGAAAAGCATATTAATAAAAAGTACTTTGTCATTTAATCATTCTTGGCAATTTGTTCAGAATTAAATTTAAAGCTATTGGCTAATAGGTGGGCAATCCTTTTTTTACCATACATGGTTTTAAATAATATGTATTCAGCTTTTGTTATGTTAAAGCTGGTATATCTGAATACAGTTAGAAACAATGATTCCCTATTCACCAATAAAAATATAACACATGCTTTCCAGACTGTTCTTTACACTTGTGGTATGTGGAGTTGGTGTTTTTTTTATTGTTCTGAGTTAGTGACCACATAGCATTTTTTCCCCAAGCTGTTCAAGAGTAATGGCTAGGAGAGTCTAGCTCTGTAAACATGATATATTTATTAATTATGTTATTAATTAATTATGTTACATTCCTACCAAAAATTCAATGGGATTAGATTACACAAGTAAGTGGGAGGTTATAGTTTTCATGCTCCAGCAACATGCAGGATGTAGTGGGAAGAGGTAATCCCTGCCTCCCTGCTGCTTTGAGCGGGATGGGAGGTAACAATGGACAATGACCTTTTCCTGTGCATTGACTGCACCTGTCCTTATTCCCACATACTCCTACCACTTGCATTAGAGTGGTAGGATATGGTTAGGTCTGCATCACCACGTGCCTTGCACATGTTCCTATAATACTAAGTTTTTTGGGAGAATTCAACAGAGCTACTTCCAGTGATCAGACTTTTACAGGACCTGTTATTTATCATGTTTTACATGGCTCGTAAAATGAAGTCTAACTACGGTGCTGGGTATTAGTAAAAATGTTGGGATTTGCAAAGAACCTTAAGGGAGTTAAAGGCTCAGCCATCACTACCATATTTATCTTAAAAAAACCCTCATGATTATTTAATGTTCTTTTATGTCCATTTATTTTAGAATGCCTTTATGAGATCACAAGTGTAATGTAAGCTATTTTCATTCAGCTGCCTCAATGCCTCAATGCGGCATTGCCTCATCCTAATGCCTTAGTGCCTCAATCTACTTAAGAAGATGCGTAATCTTAACATGTGACTAGTTCCATTCACTTTAAAAAGAGTACTTGTGTGCTTAGATTTAAGCACATTTAAACATTTTGTTATGTAGGGGGTGATATTTCCAGCAAATTATTCCCTTCTGTACATCAAATAAGTGTTAAGATATCATATAATTAAATGGAGGAAGAATTACTCATATAAAAATGCAGTAAAGGAAAAGTTTGAATCAAACATTTTAAGCTTTTAATGAAAGCAGAGTGGTAATAGACAGTTAAGTTGCACTTCCATTTATAGCTTTCAAAGTACTTTACAAAGAGCTAGCTTTATCCTCATTTTGTAGCTGGGGAAGCTGAGGCTCAGAGGAGAGTTTGTAGTTAGCCTCTAGGTGCTCCACAAAGCCACTGGCAGAGCCTTATTTTCTCATTTTCTACTTACCATAACTACCAACCTATAGGCAGCTAAGTATCATTGTGTATTTTGCAGTTTTCCATTGCTTCTTCTTGCTCAGATTTGCTGGATCATCTAATTGACTGGAGTAAGTTGGTTGCCAGTTGTTGGTCTTTCCCTTCATCTCGACAAGTCTCTGGATAACAAGGCTATATTATTTTTCTACCTGTCAGCATAAGTAGTTATAGTGGCTCAAATGGGAAATGCACAAATGCATTTGGCTTAATTGAGGGGCAAAATGTGTAATCTATTCAAGGCAATGAGCAAGTGAAATGATTTAGTAGTAAAAAAATGTTTATCTTTAGACTACAAGTTTCTTGTTACAAGATATTTTTTAAAGTGTTCAGTTTTTCAGAGTTGTCCTTTTATATTCTTCAGCAAGAATTTGTCCAGAAGATCTTTATGAACATTGACTAACTTCTTGCTTTACAACTTCATTCCTGTACCAATGCTGGCAGTTTCTGGTTAGAGTAAAACAACTGCTGTCCCTCTAGGATTTCATTTTCATGTGAATAAGAATTATTGTGCTGTGAGACTTAAATTTTGCCCAATTGGTATTGGGCAAAAAAAAAAATGGTATGAGAAAAGGAGAGAGGGGAACTTAAAAGAGCATAATTTTGGAGCCCAGCAGTGATACCACTCAGCTTGAAGCTGAATTAGGCCTGAAGATCACCTTACAATTAGTAAGAGGTTATTTCAAATACTTTCAAATACTTCATTACATAAAGATATTGACATTTCACTAACTATAGGATGATGTAAACATTAGGAATTTAGTCTTAGGGATAGAATGGCATGTTTTTGAAATGGTATCTGTACTATTAATTTTCCTAAAGTAGGCCACATGAAAAGAAGTGGTTTTATATACATTCTATTTTATATGTTTCATTCCTATGTATTTTAAATATGACTGTTAGAGAGCTGTCAGAGAAATGAGTGGTCTAGAGTGCTTTTTGTGGTGTTGTTGAAGATAATTTTAGTACAGTGGTGGAAATTGCTCATAGTGGTTACTCGTTATTAAGAAATGGGAGGAAAGAAAAGAACCGATTTTTAGTGATGCTGAATAGCTTCAAGATAAGGATGAATCAGTAATTAAAATTTATTGTATTTATGACTGTAACCTAGCTGTTCAACAAAACACTCCTCCCTGCCAAAATGCTGTTGATTGCGCGAGCAGGCATGTGCTGAGATGGGCACAGTATGACCTGTATTAAAATGTGCAAGGATGAATTTTACTGAGAACTTAAGAGTGGGAAAGAGCTACAGAAATGGTTGTTTTCCAAAGTCCTAATCCAGCAAAACATGTACATAAATAATCAGCATTAAGCGATTGCTTTTATTTTATCTGCATTCAGCACAACCCTCCAGACTTTGCACAAGGCTGTCATGTGAATGAAACTTAAGTATGCATTCAGAATAAATATTTATTAAGTTCTGAATATTCAGTATTGCCAATCCCAGATTAAAAAGCAGACTCAAACCATAAATATAATTTTTGTCACACCATTCCTCCATCTCACTCCAAAAGAAAAAAAGAAAAAAATTAAAGTTTTTTTTTTCCATGTGTACTTACACTTAGAGTTTGGACATCTCCTTTGGTTACAGTCCCTTTCAAGCTTTATTCACAAGGACAATGTGGATGCACTAGACCAGGTCCTAGTATCAAACAGCTCTAGGGTTGCCTGAAGTGGCAACTATTCTGTTTTAACAGTGAAATATGGAAAGCAGAGGTGAAAGCAGTGAAAGCATGCTGACCTGATGGATGGCTCCTTGCATCTCTTTTTGGACTGAGCCTGAGGTAGCTGTTTGCAGCAGATTTGGGAAAGTCTGTTTTGTGTCAATCTACACAGTAATTAGGTTGCCAGCTTTCGCAAGAAATAAAGTTTGTGGGTTATATTTTTCTTTCCTGTTGAGGCCTAAAAATCATTTCCAGCTTTGATAATCCTCTTCTTTGCAGCACTTGTTCTAGCATTTAATTGAACTGTGGACTTTTTCAACCTCAGGCACCTC
Source organism: Nothoprocta perdicaria (assembly GCF_003342845.1). NCBI lineage: Eukaryota > Metazoa > Chordata > Aves > Tinamiformes > Tinamidae > Nothoprocta > Nothoprocta perdicaria. The sequence continues at coordinate 13,005,653 of NW_020455204.1, read as the reverse complement.
CTTCCTGAACTTCACAAATTACTATTATTAGCCCAGGTACCTTTCCTTATTTCCTGCAATATAATTGCCAGAGCAGCCTTATCTCCCTCTTATGTGATCATTTTAAAATCATCTGATGTGCCTTCAGTCAAAGAGAATGAGAGATGTTCCTTCAGTGAAGCAAGTCATTCAGTCTATTTGCAAGACTGGCAGGCTCCCAAGATTTCCTTTTTTTTCACTTGGGATTTACTGCCTCGAAGAAAGATGTAACCTAGCGACATAACATTCCTGAGTACGTTAGTATGCTGCCGGGGAGGAAAAGTAATCCTCCATGTAATGAGGTCAGCAGCCCCTTTTTCCTGTATCTCCTATACCTCTTCATGAATTTGTCGTATCATCCTATTTAAATTGCAGAGAGAGACAAGGGAAATAAGTAAGAGAAGTTCTTCTACAAATTCTGTGAGATTCTGTTTCCTCCTTCTCCATGATACCGCATCTACTACAGTCCTTCTTTCATTCTGGGAAAAGACTTGATGTGGCTATCAGTATGCCAGGTCTCATGGCTTACAATCTCCTTTAAGCCCCGCTCTGGAGCAGCACCACAGGCACATATCTGTTCCTTGGAATATGAATATTTTAATCTTGGGTGACTAAATATGACATGATCTAGGAGTAAAAACATGCATCCTTTCCTTTCTGTGTCAGTGGTTTAAATTTGTGCTATCACAAGTTTAATTTCCCATCTGTCAAATGTGAACAAAAAAAGCACTGGGCAATGACCCTAACCTGATGTTGGGAGAATGAATTATCTGAAATGTGCAAATGGCTTCTAGAGCCAAAGAGACTGTGTTAGCACCAAGACAGAGAGGCTGACTTGTTAAAATCTCCAAGCTTAAAAGTATATATCCTCTGTCATATTGAAAGTAAATACTTAAGTCATCAGTGCCATAATTTGTTTTTATTATCTTAAGAGGACTTTTCTAAAGGGAGATCTATTTTCTGTCAGTAGATGCTAACACTGATAATCTTCCAGAATAATTTGGCCAGGTATTCGTAGTTTTGGTCAGTGCTGGCTTTATCCATTGATGCATATTTCTTTATAGAGGGTGAGGAAGGCATCTTTGCTTGCTGTGAAAGTTTAGAATTTTTTTCTCGGTCAGATAGTTTTTCTTAATGATTTTCACAAAAGTTGTTATAAATGCGATTACCTTCTGGTCCTTTAAATTTATGTTTTCTGTTGAAGGAAGATGACATTTCTGTAATAATATTCAAAATAGGAGATTTCTAATGCTCTTGTTTAATCATGTTTTATCAACTGTATCTTCACGCAGTCACTCTTTAAAACCCAACTAGGACAAAAAAAAGAAAATTGTCTGCCTATCCTGGTATTTTTGCCCTATTTCACCCTACTGAATGGTATATGCTTAGTTTTATTTTCTCTGTGAAAAGGAGGGATTGTTCTCTCTCCTTTTTTTCTTTTTTTTTCTACATGCTATTCTAATGCAAATAATAGGTAATGTGAGAGTTCAAATATTTCTTTTTTATGAAAAACAAAAACTCTTTTCTTTCTGGAAAAAACAAAGAATTGCACAATTAAAATTGCAAAGGGCAAATGGAAATATCAAAAGAGTAAGTGAAAATACATTTCATTCTTGTTCATGCACTTGTTTAAAAATATAATTTATTTCAAAATCTGAATTTTACAAAATAATAAAAAGTTGGAACTATATGACGTTAACTAAGGATTTCAGGAATTCTTTAAATTTGTTTCACTTTTACTTGGATAAGAGGCAGAAGTCCAGCTGAGCTGAGAAGAGCATTCAGACTAGAGCTGTGCCAGTAGCTGCACTTGCTACAACAGACCTAAAGTGTTACCCATAAAAATATATTTAGCATTTTTAAATACTTCTCTTTGGTAGCGAGACAATTTTGTAAGAAAATGCTGTGGAAATCTGAGGCACAGCAAATCTTTAAAATCATCAGTGCTTGAACAGAAGTAATGCAAGTAGGCTTTAAGCTGTCTCCCAGACAAAAGGCTATTTCCTGCTGAGCTGACCTATACGATGACACAATTTAAATGGATTTTTCCCTGTTTATGATCTTTTATTTGTTCTATTTCACTTCAAAGCTGTATTCTGTAATTTCAGACAGCTCTAGCATCTTTCATCTTCGGACCTTGTATGCTTTACTTAATTAACTGATGTTATATTAATATAAAGGTTTTAACATCAGGAATCTGGACGTAAAGGATTATGTTAAATGACATAGAGCTGAGCTGAGGTACCGTGTGATGCGGTTATTCTTAGTTTGGTCTCAGTTCAACAATGATCTGCACCAACCACAAAATGGGTATGACTTTTTTCCTAATTCTATTCACATACAAGGAATTAGTATGTTTTCCTGTCATGAAGCAGAGATTTTATGTTTGATTTACCTATATGTAATGTGAATATATAAAATTTATACTCTCAATACATAATACGCCCTATATTCATGTATATGAATGTATGCTTTGAATATATTAAAGGATACAACCATCCCAGAGAAAGAAAAAAAATCTTAAAAAAAATATTTTACTTCTTAGGTACTTTGCTTTGAATATTTTTGTAATCCATTTCACCCACCAAGATCATAGACATCTCCCTTTTCAGAGCTGCCCTCACAAAAGGTTATATATAAACTGAAGCTAATGTGGTATAATATGTTCAATACTAAATGACTTAATTAGAAATGCTATGTGATAACTAGAAACACCTTTTGGGAAATTCTTAGCATTTATTCATCTCTTTATAGCATAACCATTACAGATAGATATTTTTTTTCCCCAATGTAAGAAGACTAGTGCTTCAGCTTAGCAATAAATTGCAGTAACTATCTGCCTGAATCTTAAAGGTACATCCAGATTGATTTGACACACAGCAAATGTGAACACTGAAGGCAAAGTATAGCTAATACCTACCAGTCTCGACACTATCAGAAAGTTGTGTAGTTTCTGTTTGCCTGTCACTACTGAAAAGATTTTTCTGATACTTGGCCCCAAAACGTTAACCTTGAGGGTTTTGCTTGTATTAGATGAGCTTGTGAGCTTAGTCCAAAGATGGTTTTCAGAATCAATCTTAGTAGTTTGAAAGATCATTTTAAAGCAATAGAAATTGCTAATGCTACCTGAAAATAGAAATTCTTACCCAGTGGGATGCTAAAATCCTTTGACACTAATTTTTATCCTGAATTTGGCTGAAATGTAAGGAAAATGCTGAACTAGGAAAAATAGTGATTAGAAACTCTTCAAATATTGCTACACCCGTAGTTGCAACATACAAAGGAAGACTATTTCTATTCCAAAATTAAGGAGATTTATTTTCACTTGTCAGAATTCGTAAGAACAGCACATTCAGCTGGCTTTGATGTGGAGCTGGATGTCTCGGTCTTGCCTCATAGGACTTGTGGATCAAGTGGCTCACGGTGTGAGGTAGGCTCCTCATCTAGACTGCCTGTAAGTCCGTACTGAATAAAAACTACTCACACTGGGTATAAAATGCAGCACAAAAGCTCGACATAAAACTCATTTCCCTAACTGAGAACTCTATCACCTGAAGAGAGGGATGTCTAATTCCTGGATTCTGACCAGGCTTACATATGGTGAAGTTGCTTACCTCCTAAGGATATCAAGATCAGCACTTTTAGGATATTCAGATGGACTTTAAAGTATATACATATACATATATATATGCATATATATATATGTGTGTATAAAAGAGGTTAGTCATTTAGATTACTGTAGGGGCTGGTGTTTTTTAAGGATCAGTTTGAGGCGTGCCTCAGTTCCAGTGTGCGCATCTAGTTCTGCCTACTTCCTTATATGGAAAGATTTTAATTTGGTCGCCAAATAATTACTTGCCTAACCCCATAAGGTTGACCAATTCCAGAGTACAGACTTCAGACTCTTGAACCGCAGAAGTAATTTGGAGACATAATTTATTCTCTCTTTCTCTTCACTTTTTCAGCCTTCAGATGAGGCCAGTAATAACCGCCAGTGGCAGAGGGTTATTGGAAAGATTAGTTAATATTCATACAATGTTTGGAATGTATAATAAATTGATTTGCCAGGCTTTGTTTAGGCAGCAGATGGAATGATCAGGCACATTCATTTAAGCTGCCCTACTGGAGACTGCTAAGTATAACATTTTATATGTTGACATTTATGTAGGGGGGAAAAAACACATTTGTGGAAGAAATGGAACTGCCTTCTCTGACGGAAAGCTATTCATTCACCTCTTGAAATTGAAAATAATAGATGACAGAAGGATGGTTTGACTGGGGAAACAATTGTCAGACAATTATGGAAGGTGAATGGAAACTGAAAACAATCAGCCTGAAACTATACATTAGATATTAGAGTCAGTCCAGCATCTACCTCTTCCTTAGGAAACTGGTGGAGGCCTTTAGAGAGGCTGCTGGCCACTGGTCCAACTGAGGGACTTACTAGAGGGGAGCCCCATTCTTCGGTGGGGCTGCAGGAGATCATCTTAGAGTTAGGTGTGAAAGGGGATCATTTTGTAACCAGGTTATGGGAAATGGTAAGTCAAATTTAGCAAGATTTTATATATGTATGAGTGTATATACAATACGACAGGATTTTTTTCTGTCAGTGTATAGTGAAAGCTAAATGATTAATGATTTAGAATTCTTTTCACACTGTGGTAAAAATTAATTAAAGATGTGCTGCCTTTAGGCAGTTCTATGCTTACCATGATAAATATGGAAATGCACTGCATTTTGCAGAATAAAAACCATTGTCTTTACAACACATAGAAATGAATTGTATCCACATCAAGTTTTATGTAAACACTCTGAAATCCAATTGGTAAGGGTTCAGCTGAATGTCTCTCTATGATTAAAGAAAAGCAGTACTGGTGGTGGTATCTTCAATAGCAATTACGTTTTTTTCTCACTTAAGAAAGAAGTGGAAAGAAAAGATTTTTTGTCATCCGTAGACATGAGGGCAGGGGGAGGAGGAATCAACGAATACTTTCCGTAGCTAAATATATTACAATTATGATGAATGCACAGAGAGAAATTTCTGGTTTTCTTTTTGGACTTAATGAGTTAGACGAGAACTTTGAATCTATTATTGCAGTTGGCCCCCAATCCCTTAGTCTAGCTTTCAGCTCTTACAAAATGAAGCTACCACAATAATTTTCTATTGACACAGATATAATTCCTCTTTTCAAATCCCTCCCATGTCTTTCTCTCTGTTATTGTTTTAAACAAAACCTCTCGTTATTTGTTCCAGACCTCAGCATCACTCTGAACGTAACTTTAGCACTCCTTTCTTCCTTTTCTCTCTACTTGTTTCCTTCCTGTTGCTGCCTGAGAATGTCGGGATATTGCTGGTGGTGTCTGGATATTGCTTATCTTCCCCACTGCCGCGGAGCTTCCCACAGAGCCTCACCTCTGCCAGGGCCCACCTGGCAAAGTCTACCCATAAAGGTCTTGCCTTGTCTGCCTCGAACTATCATCAGATCAACATCTGCTGCCAGAAGTGACTTGTTCAAAAAGTGCCTTTCATCTCCTTCGTACTTGCTCATCTGTCCTTCAGCCTGCTGGTAAGCCTGCGGGAGCTTTTAACAGTAATAAAGTAAACCAAAGTTGAAAAAAAGAAGGCATCTATAGAAAATCCTATTCATTAAGACTCTGAGTATGCCCCAACTATTCATATTGAAAAATGGTTAATGCTGTTACTGATTTACAGTGGAGTGGCTCTGACTGTGCATTTGCAGGTAATTCTGTGTATGGCACATTTGCTGGAGGATTTAATTGGCCTGATGAGAAGAGGAATATTCTCAGAAATATTTCTCATTCCCTCAGGAATCTGTGGATAAGGGGAATAAAAAGGAAAAAGTAATGTAACTGCCTGGCATAGTGAGAACAGACTTGTCTGAGGAGTCTGAACTACGAGCAGTGGGTTTCAGTGAGTATGAGCAGTGATTAGGGAACCGCCTCTGTGCCCTCCCACAGTCAGGCCTGTGTTCTCTGTTTTCAGTGAATGATGCTTATGTCCTTGTTGTCTTGACTGATCTATCAAAAGAGACTTGTAAGATTGTACAACATTACAAAGGCAGCGAAACTCTGCTGGCATCAGGGGATCACCAGCTGAAGGGGTGGACCAATCTGGCCACTTAAGAAATGAGAAAAAAACATAATTATTATGTGGAGAGAGAGATATCCTGAGTTCAAGCAAATAAATCAAAACAGAGATATCACTTCTGGCATGAAGGAAAATTCTCCTGTAATAATGGTAAAGATGATACCGAGCTAAAAATTCTAGAAAACTGACAGATGACTTTTATCACCTCCAAGGATGAATATTTTGATGTAGGCGTAATGTGCTAATGAGTTAGCCTTTCAAATTCAAATAGAGTAAATCTGCCTTCTTCAAGTCCTAGCACAGGATAAGTATATGTTCAGACCTAAAAACTCTCATATGCTTTAGCAAACTGTGACATTAGTGGAAATTTCCTCTTGCTTTAGTAGATTTTTGGTATGAGCTTCAGAAATGACACTAAGGAAAGTACATAGAGTCAAAGGAGATATTTTACCTATGTTTCAGCCTGAGTTGTTGGCCCTTGGAAGGAAAAAGGAAATCAGATAGAAGGAGATGCAAACATGAGGCAAACTTGCCAACAGGCTGATGATCAAAGCTATGGGATGAGTTGTGCACTCTTGGATGCAGTGGTTGCTACCGGCTAGATTTTTCTTCTCCATGCAGACTGGAATCAGGTCTGCCCTTGAAATCCTATCATCGAGCTCACAGAGCAGTACTGTCCAATGGATGAACACCTTAAATGAACTTAATTCTGAGAACAGAAGTATTCTCATGTGAGTTTCATAGGTTCATGTGAGGATTGCTCAACCAACATCCATTAGTCCTAATAGAGCTGGGTCAGCTTGCAGACTGCAGATTTAAGGCCAGTTTGAACGTGCGTGGTGCTCAACATGTGCAGCTGCCTCCATTTCGCCTCCACAGTGTTCTGCAGGGCCCCAGTGCAAAACAGATCCCCAAAATGATGTAGGGTAAGAGAGAAAATGCCTCTTAAAAAGTCAGGGGAGTGAGAATGGTTGCTAGGTGTAAGCATTGACATTGGCTGGGGAATGTGAATCGTCTTAGACAGCCGGCAGCAGCTCAGCCTCCTAAAGGCAGGGGGATGAGCCAGTGTTTGCACTTATCGGCAGTAATTACAGCTGCTGCTCATCCTCCACTCTGGAGAAATTAAGCTGCTCACAATTTAAGCTGCAGTTTCATGGCATAAAGTGCTAGGTCTCGAATGCCGTGGACTTTGCTCCCTTCCATGCGTTCTGTGCTTGCTTCTGTGTCAGCACAGCTCTGTAAGCGTAGGCCTGAGAGCTCGCTGGGTTTTTACAAAAAAAGCACAAAAAAAAAACAATTACTTCTGTGCTTAAAAGCATCCACGGTGTGAGGAATGAGAGCTGAGTGTTCAAGATGAAATGTGCCTAGCAGGTGGCCTTCCGTTGTGTGCGACACAACTACTAGAGTCTTACGAGTGTAAGGGAACACAACGATCCATCAATGCTCAACTTTCTGCTAGGCATACTGTCACTAAACGTTACTAAAAGCTTATTTTTACTCAGCCTTAAACCTCCAACATCAGCAGTGTTATGCCATAGCTAAGTACAAATCTTATTAGGAGAAAAGCATTACCTTTTATATTTTCCCCTAAAGAAGAAATATTTCACTCTTACATTCATCACTGGGAGACCACTATTATTTCAGTAAAGAATTTATAAACATTAAAAGAAAATAAGTGAGATTTAAGGGTACTTTTCATTATTTGTGAAAAGGATTTGCATCCTGCATGCTGTTTCAAACATCCCCAGTATTCTTTCTTTCAGTCTGTGTTTTGAAAAAGGGCAAAAATTCTGTCTTACCAGAAGGGAGTTTTCTCAGAAAGTCATGAAGAAGACCTTATGTCAGTTCGGGATTAAGCAGCTGTACAAACATTGTACAATATGCTAAAAAGCCTCTTCACCAAATGCTTTCCAGTTAGACTATTATTTCTGTCAGGAATATTTCAGTTACAAAGTTTTAAAAATTGAATCCAATTAAGAGGCATGCTAAGAAGAAACTGGCTATTACTTAATCTCCCTTTGCCTATCTTCATCATGTCGTCAGCAGAAAATTACTCCTATGTGGTGTTACTGGTGCCAATCTATAGATAACTGCTTATGGGCTGAAAGGTTAACATGCTGTTCCTAGTTTCTTTTCAGGGATGGGCACAATTTGCAACTATTCTTTTTATTTTTTTTTCAATAAAATATTTATCTTTTCTACAGATAGGGAAAAAAATATTGATTTTATTGAAGGATTAACAGTTCACTTTTAAAAGTTATGATCCTTACACATCAACTCATGTTTTCCACTTTATTATGTCTTTTTAATATTTTAGTGGGGAGAGGTAGGAGAAGTCAATAATAGTTGGATGTGATAAATGTCAAGTAAGAATTTTTATACAACAATGATCTCACAAAGAAAATCTCCTAGTTAGGGCTTAGTATGTTGTGTCCTCTGAGAACTCTCTGGTATCTCTTTAGGATGCACAGGAGCATCTCTGTAGAAAGAAAAATGACAAATTCACTGACCTCAGTATAAATGCTGTGAAGATGAAGGCTTGGAAATCATGATAAAAAGGAATGTTTGCTGAGAAAGAACAGAAAGGAATGGAAAGTTTCACTTATCTGAGAAGATGAAATTCAGTGGATGATAAGATGTGAACATTATGAAGACTGTAAAATCACTAGGGATGTAGGGGTATGCAGTATATTTTAGTAGCTGCCAAAGCTGTGATGGAGCGAGATTGGTGTATAAACTAAATTGAAACAATGCCACAGCAGTACCTTGTCAAGATTTCCCCATCAAGCAAAAATGTGGCAGCAAATGAGGCAAAAGTGAAGCAGATTAGAAGGTTTTGACAGTTTCTGAGTCAGCTGGTGGCAGTTACCAGCATGGAGGTTTGCATAGAGTTGAGCCAGCCACTTATATCAGTCATCGCTTTGTAGAGATTATTCTTATTTTTTGCTCATATCATAAGTTCTCAGACAGGAGTGCATTTTCTGCCAATGAGCAAAGAACGCATCAAAAATGAATTAATAGGAGACTGCTGCATGGCTTGGCAAGATGATTACAAACTGGACTTCTCGCCTGTAATTTTTCAAATGCAGAAAAGAAGTATCTTGGGTAGAATGATTATAGTCAGGAGAAACCAATTAAACAGATTTGTGTCCCTTGGAATGTCTCAGATGTGTTAATCTCTATGTAAATACTAGTTTAGGAGTCAGAAAATGCCCCCTTGCAGCCATTCCTGTCTGCAAAATTGTAAATAAAATGTGGAGACTTGCAGAATTCATTTATTTGAGGGATTTTTCAGCTTTCAAACACAAGCTGCATTTTAAGAAAAAGAAAGGTAGTTCCTGTGAAATTGTAAGACTGTAGGATAACCCAGCTTTTGACCTTGCAGATCACTCCTGAGCCGTCTGTGTAATGTCTTCTCTGTGGCCATGATGTTTCAAAAACAAAATGAGGAAGTTATAATTTCAAAACCCGCAGCTGCAAAAAGTTGAGCACTTGGAAAGTAAGAAATGTCTGTTAAGATTTTCAGCTGAATCTTACACTGTTCTTATATGGGAGTGTACATTGTTAGATGACATTTGATAGTGTTCAAATGCTTTTTTTACATGATTTTGGTATATTTAAGCACTGTTTTTCTTCTCACTGCCTTGTGAAGGGTATATAAGGGTATGTAAGGAAGGACTGGATTTTTGTGTGCATTGCCAACTGTGCCTGGCAAAGTCCATGGAAGTGCCAGTAGAAAGGGGAGGAATTCAGGTCTTGAATATTTGAACACTGAAACATTGAAAATTGAACATTGAAACATTGAAAATTGAACATTTTTATTCCCTCAAGCACAGCAGGACTGCAGTAGGGTGGATAGGCTGGATGGCCACCAGTGCTGCAACTAGAGAATTTAGACTTTCTGGTCTTCCAGTTATGTAAGCAACATGCTTCTCTGTCAAGCTGGCACATGACCAACAAATCAATTCATTTTTTTTGTGTTCTTATTATGCTTCAATCTGGTTTGCAAGATATATTGCTTCTCCAGTATTTTCTTTTAAAGCAGCATACTCAGTTCATAAATTCAATTAATTCAGTTCTCATGTTGTCATAAAACATCGGTGATACTTATATAAACTCTTAAGAGTAATAATATAGTATTTGACATAGACACAGGGAATTACAGTGCCAAACCTGAGGCTGTTAAGATGAACAGACTATCGCTACAGGTTGTTTCTTACTTAGGATTTCTGACTGTTGGTCAGAAAAGATTGTGATCCTTGACCTTGATTGATATGAAGGAAGCGTAGTATAACTTTAACCTTGACCCTCATTTGTCAATGTTAGATAATAACCTCTACGTCCAAAAAGATAGTTATCCTGTTTATTCCTCAGTTCTCAGAATCTGAATGCAACCAAACTTCCATGGAAAGAAAGGGGAGAAAAAGTGCCATATTAAAGAGCTATTGGTTTGAATTCAATAGTTTGCAAGGCTTTGTAAAGTTTACTGAAGAAAAAAATGAAAGCAGTTGAGGACAGTGAATTTGAGCTCCAAAAATGGCATAAAATGAAATACGTATTTTCCAAAAGTTCTGCATGCCTGGTTAGCCTTTGGTCTTTGTTTGAATAACCAACATGTTTAGAGAAAGAAATCTGCACAACTGTATTACTCAGGCAGTTACTGGTTAAACCATCGAAGACAGAGATTAGTACAAGAATTATAAGGAAGCGAGGAACCAGCTAAAGCTGAGATGATAATGGATTTTGTTATAAGGAGAAATTTTATTAATGAAATACCTCCAGGATCAGTCTTGTGACTGATCTCATGTAAAATTTTCATTAATAATCTTGGCACAATGTTGAACTCGAACACAGGGAGAGTTCTCTAATGACTTCATTGCAAGGCAGGGGTGAAATTTTCTCTGGGATAGCTGCAGGTGCCTACACCAGAAGGTTAGTGAAGACAGTGAAGAGAAAAAGACTTCTCCAGAGGGTGACTCACAGCATGTAGGTTAGCTTCCTCATTTGAAGTGCTCTGTAGGGTAGCCTAAAGGGAGTCAAAATGGGGCAAGACATCTAGCTTTATGCTTTATTGTGTATTGCCTCTGCTTGTCAGACACAGGTGAACCCTAGGCTTAGGCTCTTGCACATAGAGCTAAAACTGGGCCTGAACATTGGCTGTAAAATCTGCCAGCCCTTCCGTAGAGACTCTATGAGAGTCCATTGATGATTTAAATGCTTATGAATGTACTTGGATAAAGCCAGTATAATTCAGAAATTCAAGTACTTTGTTTCTTAAGTCTTGAGAGGTTGCCTTTGCAGGTAGTCCCCTATTGTATCTGCAGAACACATTTCTAGGACATCTTGACCTCATCAGTGTTCACCTACCACTTCACAGGGTGCCACAGACGTTCTTGATCTTTCCTCTCACAAATTAACCTAATTAAAGGAGGGGGAATTGTCCCTAAATTTGATGTTGCTGTTTCAGAACTTATGTTGTTAAAAAAAAAAAAAAAAGTGTTAACAAACTATCTTAAACAATAGCACTGTATATACTTGAAGCTATATAGAAGACATTGAAAAGTAGCAAAAACTGTCCACATTCTTTTCTCTGATACTGTATTTGTTTCTGCCCACTTTCTAGCTCCTATTGACTTGTTGTTATCCCCTGAATCATGCCTAGTTGCCTTCTGGGTTGTGTGGATAATTTTTTTTGTTTGTTGAGGATAATTACATGATTTTGGTTTGTTTCCACCTAGACCATCTCAGTGACTTGGTTTAAATGTGTGTCCACAATAAGATGGAACAGTATATATTGGATGTAGTTAGGGACAGGAGACAGGATACCCCTAAACTGCCTTTCTTGTAAAGTTTAAGTTGCATGTTATGATGTGAAGTATGACTGGAATACTAGTGTTCCTATGCTTCTCCTTCCCTCTGGCCAGAGCTGAAGATAAAATCAGATGATACACATATAGATCGCTCATATTGATAATCACTTGTAAAACTTTTATAATATAGCAACTTTCTCCAAATTGAAGATGCACATGCAGCTTTGTATGGACACAAAATACTGATTTGGCTGATCTCTTAAGTGCCTTATTTTAAGGAGGTAAGAAAAAAAAGCAAAATAAAACCAAAAGATATTATATATATTGTATATATAATATATAGTTTTGAAGAAAGGCAAAAGAAAAGAAATGGGTAGAAAAGACTACCTAAATCAATAAAAAATACCCATCTTGCAATAGGAGACTGAAGCGGGTTGGCTTTTAAGGGCTGTAGAACAATGGTTTTGTAGAGTCAATGATTTTTTTTCATGTGACTGCTCTGTGCCATTAACAACAAGGAATGAGAGAAGCTATTTAAGCTTTAAAAAAGGAAAAAAATGCCATAAGAACAAAAGGGTGTGTATCTGTAAGGCAGTGAAGTGTGGAAGAGACTTCCACTAAAAGCAGTGGAAGTAAGAAGACGTAACAAATTCTAATTTTGAGATTGTTTATGCCATATATGATTTTATTATTGTTCTGATCTATACAATTTTATTAGGAAGCTTTGTAAGTCCATGATCCCAGTGTATTAATGGTATCTTTCTTCAAAATTACCAAGTCTGAACAAAAAACATTTACTAGATTAGCTCCTCTGATGTGTATCAGTTAATAAAAACTTACATCTTCATTTGATTGCTTAATTCTGAACTTTGACCCTGATCCTGCAAGAGTTTCTATGAACACAACTGAAAAAATGCAAGCAGCTGTAAGATTTCAGTAGTACTAATGTAGCATAGTATGAGTGTGTGTGTGTACATGAGGATTAGGAGGAAATGAGCTATCACCACCTATGCTCAAATACGACCTTGGAAGACTGTGTGCTGATGGAATATTTTTTGTCTATTCAGATTACAGAATCCTTTCCAAGCAGCTGTCACTGAATTGGGGTCTTGAGCTAGTCTCAGTTTGAGGAAAAACCTAGCAATTTGGCAAGGATCACTGATTTGCTGTGTAGAATATGATTGTCAGACTACTTTTAGGGTTAACCTGGAAATGCCAGAAGATAATTTAAGAAAGATTAAAAAAAAAGTTTAAACAAGAGATTTCTTCAAAACAATAGGTACTGAAATTGGGAGGGCATAGATAAATTATGCATTCAGCACTGAAGATCTCACATCACATAAGGATGCTTTGTCTCAGAACGTGATGCAGAAAGGGAGACATCAGAAAATGGAACAGTCAGAACAATCCATATTTTCAAATCTAGCTTAGTTTGGGTACAGACCTGCCTTAATTATTTAAAACCAGCCTAGAAAGAGAATGTCTGTCGGTCTCCATTTACACTGCCTTTAAGTTCCCTGTAGAGACAGAGGACAGTGTTGGCATGGTCTTCTGTAACTTAGATCCCTGATTCAGAAATAGCAGATTAATTTTGAAGAACACTGTCTTAAAGCTAACTCCAAAACACTTGAGAAAAGCCTGCAAAAGCCTGATTCTTAAGGTAAAAGGTTCCAAAATCCATCATCAAGCTGCTGCCAATTAACTACCATCAGCACATGCATAGGCATATGCCTTCCTGAATTTGCAGATGTCTCTGATGATACTTCAGAGGTTTGGGGAAGTAGAATGCGTAACAATTATTGCTACGGTCATTAAGTTCTGAGTTTAGAAAATCTTTTGCATTTTGATTGAGAACTTTCTTTTAGATGACAGCCAGAGGCAGTTAAAGAAAGATGGAATCTCTAGGGAGATAGGACACACACAGAATAGTTTGACAAATTGCAATGACAAAGTTGGGTTTAGGATTTGTAATATAATGTACTGAAATAAAATTCATTTCCACACAGTGCATGCAGGACTATTGCTGCTTGCAATAGCTATCTCTGCAAAGCATAATGCACATTCTCTGTATGTGGAAGTGCACTCTCTTCCTGCAGCAGCATATTTACAGATATTTTTTATGATAGCCTAATCTAGTTCTGAGAGATAAACGTGGCTTGCTGGAGCATTTGTATGGGTCTAATCAAGCTTTAATGAACTGGAAGCTGGGTCAGGTCCTTGCTGTACATGTAGAAGTATGATGGCTTCAGAACTTGCAGTACATGACAGTATTTCAAAATATATTATTTTGTGCTATCATATGCTTTTGAGACAAAACATATATAGATAAAATTAAATCTTTGTAATTCTGCCACAAAAGAGTAAATGGAAGAAAGAATAACTCATCCAGGAATCACCATTTATGGAAAGTACTGGTTAGTGTTGCAGATAGAAAAAGCTATTGACCTTAAAATAGCCAGCAGAAAGTACAGCCTATGCTTGTTAACAGTTGTGATCCTGCTTATGAATATCAAATTAATCTCCCTGTTTTCTTTCCAAATGCTAAAAATATTTGTTAGTCCAACAGCCCATCTTTTTGTGCCTCAGTGAGTGGTGGATTGTGGGCATATGGAAAGGAGCACATTATTCCCCAGCTGGACTAGCCAGTTAAGGGCTTCCTTCTGATCCAGCCTCCAAAAGGAATCTCAAGCAGGGGAAAAGGAAATCTAATTTGCCAATGGAGGCAAATTGCTGCTTTCCCCCTGTGAGATGCCAGAGCACAAATGTACCATGTCACCAATCACTCTGTGTATGGCTTTTTGTTTTTTTAAATCGAAGTCTATAGCATGCATTAAATTTACTTAGTATCTATTACTAATAAACAAAGCTACAGCTGAGCAAGTTTGATCAGATCTCATTAATTACTGCAGGGAAGTCTAGGTCCCTGTATTATTTTTTGGACCTTATGTTTTTGTTGTTTTTTCTTTTTTTTGTGCAATGTTGCTGAATTTATATCTTATCTTATAGAATTAGAAGATATAGAATATATTATCTTATAGATTCCTTTGTGCTGTCAGGAGCAAGTCCCCTAACTTTGTGAAAGTTCACCACACAGTGTTGACCCTTACCTTTCACATCTTGAAGTCTGGGCTGTCACAGTGTTTGTTCTGCTTTGTGTCTGTACATGCTTTAAAATTACCTAAGTAGTCCCTAAATAGTCATGCAAGACCCTTTTCTTTTCAGAATGTGGGATTGTATCATACATGTTTCTTACATCCCACTGTCTCTTTTTTATTTTTTCCTCCCAAACAATGCAAAAACATAATGTAGACCTTTAAGTTCTATATTGGGAAGAAACCTTTTGTTGTACAACAATGTTCAGAAACAAGCAAGCAAATAAAATTCCTTCATTACCCCTGAACTGAAATCAGAAACAACAGTCACATAGAAAGGCTTAGATGGACGTGTTGATTTTCTACACAGAGGTCAATTGTTAAAGATGATAATAAATCATAGAATCAGCAAAGGAGATGACATGCACAGTTGTTGCATGTTGCAAAAGTAAAGATGTTACAGAACTCTGTCCAAGAAAGAAAAAAGGTTTGAGCATTAGTGTGTAACAAAATCCATATAGTCCTATGAGTAGTGCAGCTGCAGTGTTGAAGACAAACAAGTTTTTCCATTTGCACTATTAGGAGGATAGAATATAAATCAATATTGAATATGCTGTTTTTGTCTGAAATTGTTGTTACACCTCAGCTTGAATATAGTGTGAAGTACTGGTTTAGTAATGCAACTTTGCAGCTGACTTTGTGGGTACAGAGTAGCACAAATACAAGCTCAGATTGTAAGGATCTATATTGAAAAAAGTTTAAATTAGACTTTATTCTCAAAAAAAAAAAAAGGAGAAGATACATTGGAATTTACTGAAGGCTCGTATTTATGGCAGTAGTTGGAGAGTATAAAATTCAGTGGCATTGCTGAAGTGCAATTATACAAAAATGCCACAATATATAATTCGCTGAACTAGTGGAAGCAAACAAGAAGTAATAAAAATAAATTCATGCAGACAATAGAAACCACCATGTAATACTAGGGATAGCTGCTGAATGAACAAAAAAATAGTATGCATACAATTGCACAATGGATTGCCTTCAGTAGTAAAAACAGCTAAAGATCTTGCTTTAAATTACCCTTCATTGGGGTTCCACAACAGTTTGGGAAGCTGGGATATAAAATAAAATGATCTGATTTAAAAATTATTCTTTTCATACTGCAGAGGGCTAAAAGCAAAATGGATGTGAAAGGAAAAGATGATCCTTGTTTTAAGCATCAGAAATATTTGGTTTCATATTTATTTAGTTCAAAGTGACATCTTAAAATAATTTCTCTGGAAACACTCATTTTATGTGGCTCCAATCACTATAGCAATTGAGCATCTTGAAAACAATAAGTGCATTTATCTTCATAACCTGTCTTTGAAGTAGGGAACTGTGCTCACACACAATGGTAGACAGTAGCCTACAGACATCAGTTTAGGGAATCTGAGGCAGAGCGGGAAGTTGAAACCTGTCTATCTCCTAATTGCTGAACAGTCTTTCCAGTTTGTTCATAGTTAACCTACCTCAGAATAGACTTTTTTTTTTTTTTTTTTTATTTTAACTGCACGCTTCTAAAAGCAGATCTTAATAATGGAAGTGGTGGAAATCCTTGCAGAGATTGGGTGTATAGGTAGAGGATTTTTAGTGTGTGGCAAAGGAATTCAATAGATGGTGCAAAGAAGCCAGTCAATTTTGGCTGTATAAAGGAAAATAAAGTGTATGAGAGTGTTTATAAAGGAAACTAAGCTCTTTACTCATAGCAGAAGAGTTTCCATGAGGATTTAGATTCATTTGTTTAAATTGTGGACCCAAGTTCAACACCATGCTCAGGGTAGGACCACCTAGTATCCTGTCCATCAGTTGTCAACTTCTCCAGGTTTCCTGCTCATAGAGCTGGCCAGCTGAAAAACACTTGGGCTTCAGAAAAGCAGAAGATCTAAAACTCTACTGGACAGCTGCTAAGTTGTGTGGAGAGAACTGAAACTCTGGAATCTGCTCTGGTAGTTACCAGTCAAAGTAAACTCTCCCATGAATCTCTGAGATGAAAGAATAAGAAAAATGTCTGCAAATGCTAGTTTGATATAAGTAAGATGACTTAGTTTCATGAACACCAAGCAAGCCAGTGAGCTAGTAATATTTCTGACCAGAGTTCTGGACATCAGGAAGCCATATAGTAATCAATGGAGGTACCAATATGAGATTACAACTGAATGTATAAATTGGGCTTGGATAATTATGGTTATTGTGTTTTCCCACATCAAAACTTCAATTTCATAATCTTGAAGATTCCTGAGTGGAAGCAAACAATAGACAAGATCAATATTTTTAAGCTCTTTATCTTCTAAAATCTAGTTTTGACGTCATTATTTTACATCTGGATGACTCCAAACACATACATTTTTGATAGATGAGTAGCAAAATTATTCTGTATTTTTTCTTTGTTTGTGTTTTTTCAAGTGCCAGATGCATAACAGTATACTGAACTATAAGAGGAGAATGTTAGCAAATACATGTTACCATACATCTCTGCTTAATAATAAATACTATAAGTAGTTTTGAATAATTCTGTTTTATTTTCAGTAGATGAGAACAACAACAATTGCTACACTTAGTTTTCTGAAATCTTCCCCTAGAAAAATTCTTCTGATCTTTTTTTTCTTGGAAAAACTCTTGCAAATCTGGTAATGTATAGCAGGATTTTGCAATTTGGCAGCAGGTTATTCTGTCTCTGCTCATAACAGCCTGAATTATCCGCTTAAAAAAATCAATTTCCTGATTTTATAAATACTACCACTTTTATTTGACTGAGGCTTATGCAGTCAGGTTTGTGGAAATATTCATAGAATTTTATAATATCTAGCACCTTACCATGAAGCAAATTTGTGATAAAAATCAGACCAGTAGAAATATTCCATGGAGACAGCAGACCCTAAGCACCCAGCTTAATTATTAAATTCCTTAAGCTGCATAATATTTGTTCAACAAATGGGCTAAATATGTTCAGCTGATAAAGAGCCTAACTAGCCTTCTTGAGAAAACATTGCTTTGATGATAGCTTCATGAAAACTGCTAAGGAAAATGTTGATATGATGGATATAGAAATTTGTATCAGGGAAATTAATTTAATTCCTGTGTTTCCTGCTGTGCACTTAGCTTCAGTGGGCACAGACATATACAATAAATGACCCCATTCTCTATATTAAGAAGAGAGTCACCAGGCTGAATTTGGGCTGACAACTTATGGATTTCCAGTGCATCTTTTTTTCTTGAAGCTGTTCTTCTGCATAGAAGTATGCTTCCAGGAGTTTAGACTTAAGATTAATAGAATTTTCTGGAAACACCCAGTGTCTTTTTTGACTACAGAAATATTTAAGTTGGTTGTGCTTCCTTGTAGCCTTATGAGACTCATAATATGTCTGACTGCCTCATTTTCCTCTGTTATTTCAAGAACATGTTAAATATAAGCTGGATAGGAAATACAGGACTCGTAAATCTGTGATATATACTGAAAGAGTATATTTGAAGTGCAGTATTTGTTTTGTTCTCACCTTTTTGATTTTTGTTTGTTCCTCCAAGCTCACTGAAGTTTCAATTTCCCAGGCGGAAGGTTGAGTTGAGACTCTTATCAACTATCCAAAACTCATAAAGAAATCACTTCTTTTCAAGATCAGTCTTCTAAACTGCTAAATTTTTTCAGTTGCACATTGATGATCCTAGACACACGCAAAAAAAAGTCTTGAAAATGATGTCAGTGCAATTTGTGGTCAAAATAAAGTGTTTTTGAAAATTTTTGAAAGAAAAAGAAGACTTAAAATTCACTTATTTACAAACAGTTAGAAATATAAGAAAATAAGAAGCAACTAGAGCAGTAAAAAACTGAGAATGGGCAGAGTACAGGATTTCAGTTCCCCAATGAATAGATAGAAACACACAAATCAGTATGCCCACACTTCAGAATGCATAATTACAATATACCTTATATTCTAAATTGAACATTTACCAGACATAATGAGAAAATTACCAAAGTAGTTGGGCTCTCTTAAACTGTGTTGCTGAAGATCATTTCAGGCATTTTCTTTTGGCAGGCTTTCCTTATTACCAGAGCTATAAGGGCTGAGTTTTCTAGAAAGCCATCAAAAAGAGAGTATTCCATTAAGAGAAAATTTAAATGTTGAATTTAGATAGAGATTATAAATACTGAAGTATGCTAGTAGCAGAACTGTGTAAAAATTGTGATGCCAAATTAAACTCTGCAGCGTTTGCAAAGTTTAAACTAAATTAAAATATTATTTACCATACTTTTAGTAGAAAACTATTACTGGGAATTTTTGTTAATGCTGATGCCATTTTTAGTAAATATCCTTGACAGCCAGTTTTAACAGATAACTTGATACAGTGAGTTTCAGAGACCTACTTCACAGCTAGAATTGTTGTTTCTTCATCTTTTTCTTATTTTAGGGATTGGATGAGCCTACTGCTTTTAACAACAATGTTGCAAATAAGTGATTCTGGCTTATTGTACCAAAGCATTTAATTAGCTAGAGAATGATGTCTCTTCCCCTTCCCATTGTCTTTCTCCTTCCCCTTGCCCTTCTCCTCCCTTTATCCTTTTCTCTCTTTTTTCTTTTTTTTTGATCTTCCCTTCCCTTCCCTTTCCCTCCCCTTCCC